>NC_053498.1:81766656-82066656 GCF_905171775.1 Rana temporaria
CAGAGCCACAAAGGAAAATATAGTGCGGTAACTTCTTTTATTGTATTAAAAAGCAGCACTAAGGGCTCGTACACACGACCATTTTTCGCAAAAACCAGCAAGAAACTTGCTGGGAGATATTTTTTTGCCGAGGAAATCGGTCGTGTGTACATTTTCGTCGAGGAAACGGTCGAGAAACTCGACGAGCCAAAAAGAGAGCATGTTCTCTATTTCCTTGACGGGAATGGAGAAAATTGGCTTGTCGAGTTCCTCGACAGCCTAACAAGGAACTCGACAAGAAAAACGATGTGTTTCGCCCGTCGAGTTCCTTGGTCGAGTGTACGAGGCTTGACAGTTCATGTATGAATGCAAATGACAGCAAGCAATGATGCGCAGCTTGAGGGAAAGCGTGAGCCAGTCTGTCCCCAATGGATAACTCTGTGGAAAGGCAGCGTGTATCAGCGTGCACCTCAGCTGTGCGCTTCAACTATGTGGAAGAAGACTCGTGTGCCTATAGACTATAGAGCCTCAATTTCAATGCACTTCGTGCTTGTCCTGCACGTCATCAGGAAATGGACAGCACACGAGTCCTCCTCTTCCGCATAGTTAAAGTGCACAGCTGAGGCGCACGCAATTTGGGCATTTTCCAGTGGAAGAGGACTTCAGTGGCATCCTGTGAAGCTCTGATGAACTCGATGGCCAACAGGGTTAAGGCAGTGCTGGAAAATAATGGTGGCTACACAAAATATTGACACTTTGGGCCCAATTTGGAAATTTGTGTGGAGTTATTTTGAGGTGACAGCAAATTTGCACTGTTATACAAGCTGTACACTCACTACTTTACATTGTAGCAAAGTGTCATTTATTAAGTGTTGTTAGATGCAAGGATATAATAAAATATTTACAAAAATGTGTGGAGTGTATTTACTTTTGTGAGATACTCTATTAGCCGGATTCAGGTAGACTTACTACGGCGTATCAGTAGATACGCCGTCGTAAGTCCGAATTTGCGCCGTCACAACTTTAAGCGTATGCTCAAACTGAGATACGCTTAAATGTTGCTAAGATATGGCCGGTGTAAGTCTCCTACGCTGTCATATCTTAACTGCATATTTACGCTGGCCGCTAGGGGCGTGTACGCTGATTTACGCCTAGAATATGTAAATCAGCAAGATACGCCTATTCACGAACGTACGACCGGCCGTCGCAGTAAAGATACGCCGTTTACGTAAGGGGTTTTCAGGTGGAAACCAGATACGCTTAAATTTGGCCAAGATACGACCGACGTAAGTCTCCTACGCCGTCGTATCTTATGTGCATATTTACGCTGGCCGCTAGGGGCGTGTACGTGGATTTATGCATCAAATATGTAAATGAGCAAGATACGCCGATTCACGAACGTACGTACGCCCGTCGCAGTAAGATAAGCTGTTTACGTAAGACATCGCCGACGTAAACATAAACCACCAAAAAGATGGTGCAGCCCATGCAAGGTATGGATGACGGAACAACCGTCATATTTTACGTTGTTTGCGTAAGCGTACGTGAATGGGGCTGGGCGTAGGTTACGTTCACGTCGAAAGCATTGAGTATTTGCGACGTGATTCTGAGCATGCGCGCGCATGCGCGCGCATGCGCCGTACGAACGGCCTTCATTTACATAGGGTCACGGTTAATTTAAATGTAGCCCGCCCACTACATGCCTACTTTGAATTAGGCGGGGTTACGCCGGCCCACTTGCGCTACGCCGACGTAACTTACGGAGCAAGTGCTTTGTGAATACTGTACTTGCCTCTCTATTTTACGTCGGCGTAGTGCAAATGAGCTGCGCTACGCCGGCTTAAACATACGCCAAACTACGTGAATCTGGCTATTTGTGTATATATATATATATGTGTGTGTGTGTGTGTGTGTGTGTGTGTGTGTGTGTGTGTGTGTGTGTATATATATATATATATATATATATATATATATATATATATATATATATATATAGAGAGAGAGAGAGAGAGCCATGCATTATTGTATTATATTATACAGAATTTCTATAGCACCAACAGTTTGCATAGAACAGTATTTTCAGATAAAAATAATAACTCTAAAGCCCTGTACACACGATCAGTTTGTCTGATGAAAACGGACCGATGGACTGTTTTCATCGGACGAACCGATCGTGTGTGGGCCCCATTGTTTTTTTTCCATCGGTGAAAAAAAATAGAACATGTTTTAAATCTTTCCTATAGTTAAAAAAACGATAGAAAAAAAAACGATTGTCTGTGGGGAAGTCCATCGGTCAAAAATCCACACATGCTCAGAATCAAGTCGACGCATGCTCGGAAGCATTGAACTTCATTTTTCTCAGCACGTCGTAGTGTTTTACGTTTACGACACAATCGTATTTTTAACCGATGGTGTGTAGGCAAGACTGATGAAAGTTAGCTTCATCGGATATGACTGTGTGTCCCAAGCGTGTCGAGATCCTACGGGGTAAAATGACGCACCAGCCAAGCAGACACTGGCTGGAAAAAGCGCTTAGAGGCGATTCGGTTCGCATGTGTAGCGCTATACAAGTCATTCATTCATATCTGATGAAAAAATCCATCAGATTAGATTCCATCAGATATCCGATTGTGTGTACAGGGCTTAAGGGCCAGTTCACACCACATGCAGTCCAGTGCGTTTTTTTTTCTGCATCAAAAACGCATGCAAAGTAGGTTATATGGTTTTCAATGGCATAGTTCACACCGGTGCTTTCAGTTCCAGAAAAAAAAAGTAGAACATGCTGCATTTTACCTGCACTGGACTTTACGGGAACGCTGTAAAGCGCATCAAAAAGACACCAGAATGCACCTAAATGCACCAAAAACGCACTGGAACACAATTGTTATTATTTAAAGAGGGGGTTCACCCTATAATTTTTTTTTTTTTCCTAGCATTAAATTAAGCATAGTAGCGCGAGCTACAGTATGCCTTTTTTTTTATTTTGTTTGCCCCGTACTCACTGTGTAATCCTATAGTGAAGATTCAGACTCCCCGCGGGGAATGGGCGTTCCTATCCAGAGGGAAGATGATTGACGGCCGGCTCTGGCGCGTCACGCTTCTCCGGAAATAGCCAAAATAGGACTTGGCTCTTCACGGCGCCTGCGCATAGTCTGTGCGCAGGCGCCGTATAGCGCCGTGAAGAGCCGAGACCTACTCCGGCTATCTTCGGGGAGCGTGACGTGCCATAGCCGGCCGTCAATCATCTTCCCTCTGGATAGGAACGCCCATTCCCCGCGGGGAGTCTGAATCTTCACTATAGGATTAAACAGTGAGTACGGGGCAAAAAAATAAAATAAAGGCATACTATAGCTCGCGCTACTATGCTTAATTTAATGCTAGAATGTTGTTATTGTGGGTGAACCACCGCTTTAAGGTTAAGAAAAAAGTGGGGTAAAAAAAAGCACTGGACTGCATCAAAAACGTACCAAAAACGCACTGGAATGCATCGAAAAGGTACATGCAAAAAAGCACCTGGAACGCATCCGGATTGCGTTTCTATGGGGTGAACTGTTCCTAAATGAATACAAAAATGACATTCTAGTTGGCCATTACAGAAATATATCTGTTTGCTCTGTTTTTGGATAATTTGCTTAGGAGAAAAATCAGTTCTGCAAACAAAGGATGGATAGCAGAGCACAAGGCTGCCTGTGACCATCCGATATTCCAGCTAGAAGTGGAACCCCCCAGACTTACAAAGGCTGACCTTGCCAGAGTTCGGATCCCCCTGGGAGAATCTAGAGTTAATCACGCTGATTGTAATGGCAACAGTGGTTTCTATGGCTGCAGTGTATTTATAATTGTATCGATAAAACACAACACAGAATATTGTCTTCTAAAATGACTGCAGATGGATTTGGTATAATCCTCAGTGCTGCAGCCTAAAAATGTCAGCGCCAAGATCTGTTTACTGTATATCAAGAGTACAAAGTACAGCTTATTATATAAATATGATGCTGATTAAGCATGTACCATTTTATTATAAATATGTGACGGTTTTTTAATTGACATAATATGCTGCAACTGTAAGAAAAGCATCCCATTGACTTCAATGTCCAAATTTTACAGGTGGTGCCACCCGTCAAACTTGGTACGATGGGTTAAATTTACTGTGGCTGTGGTACGTTTACGCCCATTTGGCCACCTTTTTAGGCTTTTGCCAGGCTACAGGGGCAGTAAAACACTGGGCTAGATTCACATACCTTTAGGCGGGCGTAGCGTATCTCCTATACGCTACGCCGCCGTAACTTTGAGAGGCGAGTATGGTATTCTCAAAGATTTTGCCTCTGAAGTTACGGCGGCTTAGCGTTTTAGGGCCGGCGTAAGCCCGCCTAATTCAAATGTTGAAGCTGTGGGCGTGTTTTATGTATATTAAGTGTGACCCCACGCAAATGACGTTTCGATCGAACGGCGAATGCGCCATCCGTGGACGTATCCCAGTCCGCATGCTCCAAATGACGTCGGCAAATCGTCAATGCTTTCGACGTGAACGTAAATTACGGCCAGCCCCATTCACGGACGAGTTACGCAAACGACGTAAAATTTGAAAAATTTGACGCGGTTCCGACGTCCATACTTAACATTGGCTGCGCTATCTTTTTGGTGGTTTATCTTTACGCCTGAAAACCCCTTACGTAAACGGCGTATCTTTACTGCGACGGCCGGGCGTACGTTCGTGAATAGGCGTATCTAGCTGATTACATATTCTAGGCGTAAATCAGCGTACACGCCCCTATCGGCCAGCGTAAATATGCGTAAATATGCAGTTAAGATACGACGGCGTAGGAGACTTACGCCGGCCGTATCTTAGCAACATTTAAGCCTTTCTCAGTTTGAGCATACGCTTAAAGTTGCGACGGCGCGGATTCGGACTTACGACGATGTATCTACTGATACGCCCGTCGTAAGTCTACCTGAATCTGGCCCACTGTTTTGTTTTGTTTTTCTCGCCCAGTAAACAAGGCCTTAAAGTGGGCGTTAGCTCCCATGCATGATTTTTACCTTTAGGTAAGCTTATAACAAGGCTTACCAGGTACTGTAGATATCTCCTAAACATGTACCATTTAGGAGACATTTACTGTAGATGCAGCCGGCGACATTCCTTCAGAGTCCTGTGCCATAAAAGGCAGCTTCCAGCATGCATGCACTCCAGCCACTCACACAGCCGGAAGGAAGATGGAAGCACGCTGCTGGAGGGCTTTGTTCTTAGGTAAGTTTTACATATTGTCTTGCGGGGTTTAAAAAAAAAGCCAGCGGCAATAATTGCGTGAAGAATCTGAAAGGCTGGTTGCGCCCAAGTTAATTGATCGATCAACTTGGGCACATTCAGCCTTGCCCATACATGGTTTAAGGGCCAGTTCACACCAGATGCAGTTCCGTTCAGTTCCGTGTGCATTTTTTCTGCACTACATATGCATGCACAGTGTTTTCCATGTTTTTCAATGGCTCTAGTTGCCTCTAGCCAACACCATGCAGTCAGTTTCCGGTCAGTTTCTGCACCGGAAACTGACTGCATGGTGTTTACTAGAGCCAACTAGAGCCACTGGAATACATGGAAAACACTGTGCATGCATTTGTAGTGCAGAAAAATGCGCACAAAATTGTACGGAACTGTGTCTGGTGTGAACTGGCCCTGAATCTCGGCGCTATCACTTTAAATATCCATCATCAAATTCAATATGCTATGTCACTTTAAATAAATCAGTTAAAACTATGTAACAATTAACAAATGGTAATGATAGTGTTCCTATTTAAAGTGGCATAGCACCTTGAATTTGATGATGGATATTTTAAAGTTATATAGCAAGTCTATGGGTATGCAAAACCCACTTAGCCTAAATTCAGGTTAGCAGGAGGTCAACTGCAAATCAAAAGCACCTGTCAATGAATACTGAATGATCCCAATGATGTCATTGACACAAGCTCAAAGTCCCATAGCACAGGCCCTAAGGGTGACATCATGGTGTCAGAGAAGCCAGCTAAGGACCGGACTGGCTGCATTCTGAGGCTTAATGTTTGCCCATTCCAGTCCTGTCCATATAAATGACAGATCTTTCTCTATTAGCAACCATAATAACTTAATTACACCATCACTGCCCTCCCATGCAGAAGTGTTATTTAAGGAATTTTAGAACATCAGCATTGTAATAACAACACAGACAATAGTTCTTTTTGACAATCCAATATAAGCTTAGTTGAAAACTCTCCTTTAATGCTGAGTGTTGCCTGTCTGCTGGTCTCTTTCCAAAACTTCCTGTATTCCCTGCATGCTTTGCCGCTTCTCTTCAGCTATTTCCTTTCAGTTTCTAGGAACTACAAATCCCATGGTACCTTGCTGTCTGCATGCAGTGATTCCTCTGCTGACTCCACCTTCCAAAACTCCTTCTCTCAGCACTTCTGCAGTTCAGAAGGCAGGCTCTGTGAAATGTGTGACACAGCAATGCTTTCTCACAGAACATAGTGACTACGTGTCACAGAAATCAAGAAAGTGAATGTAAGGGGAGCTTCACAAAGTAAGTTGATAAACCTCAACATAGTTTAGATTAATAGGAGTAAATTAGAAAGAATCAAAATACAATTTGGTAATGAATATATGATTTTATATTTTGACCATAGATATGCTTTAACCACTTGCCGACTGTGCTATAGACGAATGATGGCTACAGCGTAGTGGTCCAGTTCTGGGAGGGCGTCATATGATGTCCTCCCATGATCGGACATCACGCTCTGTGATCGCTGTGTCCTAAGCACTTTCCCCAACGTGTTCCTTCCCCGACTTAGTTACTTTGGTGGGGGTGCCACGCCTTGTGACCTTTGACCCCTGGGAGCCCGCATTCTGACCTTTGACCTCTGGGGGAGGTCCCTGTTCCAATTCATGAGTACTAGCCTTTTTCTTCAAGGGAAAACCCTAAGCCCTAACCCTAACCCAGGGGAAAGGGCCAATCATGGCGGCCCTTTACCACGTGATTAGCTGTGTCCAATGACAGCTGATCATGATGTAAACACAAGCTGGTTTTTGGCATTCCTTTCCTCACGCTGACACAATGAGGCGAGGAGAGAAGGGCTAAAAACCGGCTTGTGTGAAATGGACATCTACACTGATAATCAGGGAACTGATTATCAGATCCTGAATATCAGTACAGTCCCAACAGTGCCCACTAGTGCTGTCATTCAGTGCTGCCAATCAGTGCCCATCATAAGTTTTACTTATCAGTGTGCCTACCAGTGCCCATCAGTGCCACCTATCAGTGCTGCGTTTCAGTGCCCACCAGTGCTGCCTTATCTGTGCCCATCTGTGCTGCCTCACCAGGACACATCAGTGAAGGAGAAAAATGACCTGTTTGCAAAGTTTTATAACAAACTATGAAAAGTTTTTTCAAAATCTTTTTTCACTTATTTAGCAATATATTAAAAATCCAGTGGTGATTAAATACCACCAAAAGAAAACTCTATCTGTGTGAAAAAAATGATGAAAATGTGGGGAAACCCATATCCGATTCGCAATAGTGTGAACCCAGCCTAAACATCACTGTGGATACCGTATATGTGAAGGGTTATCTGTTATTTTGCTGGTGCCTGGAGTTCAGCCTTAGATATTCTGCGTTTGTGATAAAAATATCTGTAACATAAAACAGCGATAACACGGCTGCAAAACACAGTAGTTCTAGCTAAGTGCAGTGTAAATTAGTGTTGCATTCTGGGAGGAGGTTTGGTTGCCACAGTAACCTATTAACTGCTAGTGTCTTCCATCTATCGTTTTATGTAAATAGAAAAAAAAAAAAGATTGCACATGAAATGTAATAATCAGCAAACAGAAATGTTTAGGACATAGCTTGGCAGCTTGCTAGGGACATGACTGCGCGCTTCCATGTACTATAGAGAGAAATAAAAAGAATTCTTTCATCCCTGCATTAGTTGTACCATTACATAAGCTCAGGCTCAGCTTTGTTCTACATAGAATCAGAGACAGAACACAGCGGCGTGGTTACAATATGCTTGTAAGGAGATCAAAACATCTAACCATCAACTGACATATTTTAGCTATATACAAGCATTTTCCACACATTGATATGAAGACTTGTACGTCTTTACATCTGTCTGCAGTGCTTTATATCTTTTGCTTTTATTACCCTTTTCTTTTACATTTTTTGCCTTTTTCACAGTTAAAGTGGTTGTAAACCCGTAAAAAAATAAAAATAAAATAAAAACCTGCAAGACAAAGCCATAATGAGCTAGTATGCATAGCACTCTATTTTCAGGGTAAAAAAGTTATACGCCAATAAATACAGTACTTACCTTAGATCGAAGCCCCCCGCAGCCATCCTCGACCCCCCTATGGCCTCGCCCAGAGCTTGCTTCCTGATATCGCGGCAGTGATTGGCCGGAGCCGCGATGACGTCACAGTTAACTGAAGCAGCGTCACGACGTGCCATTGCTTCAGTCCGCATGTGCTGATTACTTCGACACATGCAGACACAGGGGGATATCTCCTAAACCGTGCAGGTTTAGGAGATATCCAGGCTAGCTACAGGTAAGCCTTAACCACTTAAGGACCGCCTCCTGCACATATACGTCGGCAGAATGGCACGGCTGGGCACCTATACGTCCTCTTTAAGTGCCACAGCCGCAACCCGTTCCGAAGCTCGGTGACCGTGGGACCCGCGGACCCGATCGCCGCTGGAGTCCCGCGATCGGTCCTCGGAGCTGAAGAACAGGGAGAGCTGTGTGTGTGTAAACACAGCTTCCCCATTCTTCACTGTGGCGCCGTCATTGATCGTGTGTTCCCTTTTATAGGGAAACACAATCAATGATGTCACACCAACAGCCACACCCCCCTACAGTTAGAAACACAAATGAGGTCACACTTAACCCCTTCAGCGCCTCCTTGTGGTTAACTCCCAAACTGCAATTGTAATTTTCACAGTATACAATGCACTTTTAATGCATTTTCTGCTGTGAAAATGACAATGGTCCCAAAAATATGTCAAAATTGTCCGAAGTGTCCGCCATAATGTTGCAGTCATGAAAAAAATCGCTGATTGCCGCCATTAGTAGTAAAAAAAAAATATTAATAAAAATGCAATAAAACTATCCCCTATTTTGTAAACGCTATACATTTTGCGCAAACCAAGCGATAAACGCTTATTGCGATTTTTTACCAAAAATAGGTAGAATAATTCGTATCGGCCTAAACTGAAGAATTTTTTTTTTATATATATTTTTGGGGGATATTTATTATAACAAAAAGTTAAAAATATAGCATTTTTTTCAAAATTGTCGCTCTATTTTTGTTTATAGCGCAAAAAATAAAAACCGCAGAGGTGATCAAATACCACCAAAAGAAAGCTCTATTTGTGGGGAAAAAAGGATGCCAATTTTGTTTGGAAGCCACGTCGCACGACCGAGCAATTGTCAGTTCAAGCGACGCAGTGCCGAATCGCAAAAACTGGCCAGGTCCTTTAGCTGCCTAAAGGTCCGGGTCTTAAGTGGTTAATATAGGCTTACCTGTAGCAAAAAGTAAAAGAAAGGGTTTACAACCACTTTAAAACTGAACATTAATGCTGAGTACACCCGATCGGAATTTCCGACAACAAATGTTTGATGTAAGCTTTTGGTCGGATATTCCGACCGTGTGTAGATGATCGGACATTTTGACAACAAAACCGTGGATTATACCTCAGACAGGAGGCTCATATCTTATGCATTATCTTTCTTTAATAATGCCCATAGCAGAAATACAGTAAACATTTATTGTAACTTAAAAGAAAAAATTCAAAGAACTACCCTTCCCAGCAGTCCCTGGGCCAGCGTAGCCCCTCCCAGACCGTAATCTATATAAGGGACTGTCTGAGGTAACCTATTCCTCTTTCTTTCTGCTCATGGCAGAGCACACAAGATAAGTATTTCATGTACCTTTATTATTTACAAGATAGGTATTTCATGTACCTTTATTATTTACAGGATAGGTACTTCTTGTATCTTTATTATTTACAAGATAGGTGTTTCATGTACCTTTATTGTTTGATTGTATATATGGTCTCTGATACCGAGTGCCCCGGTGTCAAGTGATTTTGTTCAGTCTTGACTGATATGTTTGAGGTATTGTGGAACATGGGGAGTTTCCCTGGAATTCCTCCCTGATACCGAATGCCCCTGTGTCAGGTATTTTGTCGGAATTGATTGTTCTGTAGTTTTTGGAAGATGTGGAATACTGGGGGTTCTCCCTGCTATCCCCCGTTTCTGCGCTTTATTTCTGTCTGCCTGACACCGGAGCGGTGTCAGGCAGATATGTTTGAGAGGCCACGTTTGTTTGTTTCCAATTCTTTGATTCTTTGCTCGGGTTTTTTCCCTTTCTTTGACGCCGGAGCACTGCGGCGTCCGTGCGGGATCCGCGCTGTTTTTCATTCGCTCCCTCGGCGGGCGCCATGCCTGGGCAACTGTCCCCCCCCCTCCCTCCCCACGCTCCCCTTTGCGCGCTCAGGTGGGGGGCGGGGTCTCCGCCGCGGCTGCTCCTCTCCTCCTCTCCTCTCTTTCGGTGCCTCTCTCGGTATCGAGAGCGAGACGGGGGAGAACGGTTCTCATCAACCGTTCCGTCCCTCACAACCTCGGGCCAATAAGAACACCAGAGGCCGTAGTCTCGCGAGACTTCGCCTCTGGAGTTAGAATCTCGTCAGGCTCCCCTCACACCGCAGGATGTCCTTCCCAGCGGTGTCGTAGCCAGGAACCTGCTGCTGTTTCACCATGCTTTCAACCACTAGATGGCAGTACATCTTTCAGATATATATATATATAAATATATATATTTCATTCCACTTGCCTTGATCTAGGCCTTGGGACTAGATATACATTTCGATCATCCGGAGGACTCTGGGTTAGTTGGTGATCAACGACAAGTTAACCTCATGAAGGCGTTCGTCTGAGATGACCAACTACCTGGTGGACTCGTTTGAGTCCGGGAGGTCCTATAGCTCCCCTGCGCCTTCCGCGCTGCGAACTCGGACTACCGCTCCCTTGTAGACTTACTACCGGTGGGATAACACCCATGGTGTACCGACTTAGTAAGCGTTAAGTTTCAACGC
Organism: Rana temporaria; assembly: GCF_905171775.1. Classification (NCBI taxonomy): domain Eukaryota; kingdom Metazoa; phylum Chordata; class Amphibia; order Anura; family Ranidae; genus Rana; species Rana temporaria. The sequence continues at coordinate 81,777,753 of NC_053498.1, forward strand.
CCATCACACCCAGGGTATCAACGCTCTTGGGAGGTGATCAGTGGTCCTGACCACACGCCAGGACTGGGGGGACAATCTCACTCTGTCGGAGGTTATTGTCGTTTGAGCTACTGCCCCCTCGTGTCTGATTCCGTCAGACGCATATCGGGTGTCACGACGTTGGCCATTCCAGGCGTCGGATCCCGCCTCGGAGAGTCAGGGTTTTTCCGTCGTGCGTAGGACAGCAGCGGGACTTCATCGGTTTTTTCTACCCGTTCTTCCCCGCACATCGTACTCCGTTGTCTACGGATTTCTTAGTCCTTCACGGTCCCACTGCGATCTTCGCATCTCTTCCTACTCCTCATTCCTACGCTAAACCTCAGTTTCCGGTTTCCTCAGCTACGCTAGCCAGAGGGGTACGATCAATCATGGAAATGGCAGGGTCTTACATAACCCCGTTGGGCGCCCACCCCTCCAGAGGAGCGGTGGCTCCTAGGTCATCACCCCGGGCGGCTCCCTATAGGATTTACGGCTAGCGGCGGACTGGTAACCACGATTGCTTTCCGCCAATTCTGCTTGGATCGGAGGAACACATATCTATATCAATTTTGTAGTTGTTTCATTTGTTATCATCTATATATGCATTGTTATAGCTTTGAACTTGCATAAGATATGAGCCTCCTGTCTGAGGTATAATTCGAGATTTTCCTAGCTTGTGACGGAAAATATTGATTATATGAAGACAGGAGGCGAGTATCTTCCCTCCCGACCCAACCCTGTCACGAGGTTGTCTCTCTCTCGTTCTAGACTGTTGAACCACACACCCTGCAAGTCGGAGGCTGGTACGCCCCGGGAGTTCGTTTTCACTAACCCCGTCGGGATTGCTGTTCCGTTTCGATCCATGGGTTTAGTTCACCGCAGATGGAGGCTCCTACTACGTTCCAGATCCGGAGTCGGGATGCCGTTGACTGAATCCGTTGGTCCATGTTCCTGAAGACGACTGACCGGTCGGCTCCGAATGGTTTTGGTTTTCCTATAGTCCCCGTTGGGATGAAGTTGGTCCGGATGAAGTTGGTCCGTGTTGGCCTTGTCCTTTCGTTTCCTCCAGATTCAGATGTTGTGTTCCGGTCGGAAGGTCCCGGCAGCCGCAGAGATGTCAGTACATCTTTCAGATATATATATATATAAATATATATATTTCATTCCACTTGCCTTGATCTAGGCCTTGGGACTAGATATTAGATGTCTAATTGGACTTTCGGTTCCTGTTTACACTAATTCGCATGAAGAAAGAGGAATAGGTTACCTCAGACAGTCCCTTATATAGATTATGGTCTGGGAGGGGCTACGCTGGCCCAGGGACTGCTGGGAAGGGTAGTTCTTTGAATTTTTTCTTTTAAGTTACAATAAATGTTTACTGTATTTCTGCTATGGGCATTATTAAAGAAAGATAATGCATAAGATACTCGCCTCCTGTCTTCATATAATCAATATTTTCCGTCACAAGCTAGGAAAATCTCGAATTTTTTTCCGACGGAATGTTGGCTCAAACTTGTGTTGCATACACACAGTCACACAAATGTTGTCGGAAATTCTGAACGTCAAGAACGCGGTCACGAACAACACTACGACGAGCCGAGAAAAATGAAGTTCAATGATTCCGAGCATGCGTCAAATTGATTCCGAACATGCGTCGGAATTGCATACAGACGATTGGAATTTCCGACAAGAACTTTTGTTGTCGGAAAAATTGAGAACCAGCTCTCAAACATTTGTTGTCGGAAATTCCGACAGCAAATGTCCGATGGAGCATACACACGGTCGGAATATCCAACCAAAAGCTCACATCGAACATTTGTTGTCGGAAATTCCGATCGTGCGGCATTAATGAGCTTACACCAGACCTGGGCAAACTACGGCTCGCGGGCCGTATACGGCCCGGCGGACCTTTTAATCCGGCAAAACCCCGCCGCCACCGCCGAAATCGCCGCCACCGCTGCCACGTTAATCACCGCGGCGGGGAACATTACAGACAGCGTTCGTTTGAACAGCTGTTTCCCCGCCGCGCATAGACACTCCCCCTTGGACGGATCTGTCCAATCGCGAGCAAGGGGGAGTCACATAGACACTCCCCCTTGCTCGCGATTGGACAGATCCATCCAAGGGGGAGTGTCTATGCGCGGCGGGGAAAACAGCTGTTCAAACGAACGCTGTCTGTAATGTTCCCCGCCGCGGGGATAACAGTAGGCAGGGCCGGGCGCTACCATTTAGTGCAGGAGGGGGGCGCAACCAGCCAGTGTGTCACTCACTGTCACAGCGCGGGGCCACGGGCAGCGGCACTTTACACATTGTGTGCCGACTGCCTGGCTGCCGAGTGCGCTCCTGGCTCCCTTTCCTCCTGTCACTTTGTGTGCTCGTCGCTCCCCCCCCCCCTATTCAGTTGGTCGTGCCGGTTCATTTCAGCGGTGTGAATTAACATTAATCGCAGCCACTGTGCCATCAATTGTCGCCACTGTGCCCATCACACGCAGCCACTGTGCTAACACATGCAGCCACTTGTGCCAACACACGCAGCCACTGTGCCACCATAAATTGTTGCCACTGTGCCCATCAAACGCAGCCACTGTGCCAATCACACGCAGCCACTGTGCCAATCACACGCAGCCACTGTGCCAATCACACGCAGCCACTGTGCCAATCACACGCAGCCACTGTTCCCATCAAACGCAGCCACTGTGCCAATCACACGCAGCCACTGTGCAATCAATTGTTGCCACTGTTCCCAAACGCAGCCACTGTGCCAATCACATGCAGCCACTGTGCCAATCACACGCAGCCACTGTGCCAATCACATGCAGCCACTGTGCCCATCAAACGCAGCCACTGTGCCAATCACACGCAGCCACTGTGCAATCAATTGTCGCCACTGTTCCCAAACGCAGCCACTGTGCCAATCACACGCAGCCACTGTGCCAATCACACGCAGCCACTGTGCCAATCACACGCAGCCACTGTGCCCATAAAATGCAGCCACTGTGCCCATCAAACGCAGCCACTGTGCCAATCACACGCAGCCACTGTGCCAATAACACGCAGCCACTCTGCCCATCAAACGCAGCCACTGTGCCAATCACACGCAGCCACTGTGCCCATCAAACGCAGCCACAGTGCCATCACATGCAGCCACTGTGCCAACTCACGCAGTCACTGTGCCATCAATTGTTGCCACTGTGCCTATCACACGCAGCCACTGTGCCATCAATTGTCGCCACTGTGCCCATCAAACGCAACCACTGTGCCATCACACGCAGCCACTGTGCCATCACACGCAGCCACTGTTTAATCAATTGTTATTGATTAAACAGTGGTTGCCTGTCCCCAGCCTCTGTCCCCCTCCTGTGTCATGTCCCCAGCGTCTGTCCCCCTCCTGTGTCATGTCCCCAGCGTCTGTCCCCCTCCTGTGCCATGTCCCCAGCGACTGTCCCCCTCCTGTGTCATGTCCCCAGCGTCTTTCCCCCTCCTGTGTCATGTCCCCAGCATCTGTCCCCCTCCTGTGTCATGTCCCCAGCGTCTGTCCCCCTCCTGTGTCATGTCCCCAGCGTCTGTCCCCCTCCTGTGTCATGTCCCCAGCGTCTGTCCCCCTCCTGTGTCATGTACCCAGCGTCTGTCCCCCTCCTGTGTCATGTCCCCAGCATCTGTCCCCCTCTTATGTCATGTCCCCAGCCTCTGTCCCCCTCCTGTGTCATGTCCCCAGCCTCTGTCCCCCTCCTGTGTCATGTCCCCAGCCTCTGTCCCCCTCCTGTGTCATGTTCCCAGCCTCTGTCCCCCTCCTGTGCCATGTCCCCAGCCTCTGTCCCCCTCCTGTGCCATGTCCCCAGCCTCTGTCCCCCTCCTGTGTCATGTCCCCAGCCTCTGTCCCCCTCCTGTGTCATGTCCCCAGCCTCTGCTCCCCTCCTGTGTCATGTCCCCAGCCTCTGTCCCCCTCCTGTGCCATGTCCCCAGCCTCTGTCCCCCTCCTGTGCCATGTCCCCAGCCTCTGTCCCCCTCCTGTGTCATGTCCCCAGCCTCTGTCCCCCTCCTGTGTCATGTCCCCAGCCTCTGTCCCCCTCCTGTGTCATGTCCCCAGCCTCTGTCCCCCTCCTGTGCCATGTCCCCAGCCTCTGTCCCCCTCCTGTGCCATGTCCCCAGCCTCTGTCCCCCTCCTGTGCCATGTCTATAACAAGTACTCGTACCAGTTGTCCAACAATGATATTTACTGCTTTTTATAAAGAAATACAAGTTGTAAGGCTGACCGCAGGGAAGCCTGTATTTGTAGGAGGAGTCGGGAGGTATTTAAACCCGCCCTCCTTCCTCCTTCTGGGCGTCGGTTTTCTGGTGTGTGGGGTTGGCACGTCACTTCCTGTTTCCATCCAGAGCAATGGCGGCAGCTGCTGCTGCTGTCTACTGTGCTCCTCAGGATTCCCAGCCGGATTGTCTGCATCCATCCACGTGGCAGGAGGGAGCTGCCCGCACGGGGGGGGGTGTCCATCCGCCCGCCCGCTCATTTTCCAGGGCTTCATCGGGCATGGGGGGCCACCCGCTCGGGGTTTCATCCGGCCGCTCGTTTGACCAGGGCTCCTCTGGCTTGGGGACCTGCCCACCCGGGAGAGGGGATTCATCCGCCCGCTATTGTTCGGGGCTCCATCTGGCGACACTGGCTGCTTTGGCGTGCAGCGAGCTACCCGTCCGCTTCTCCCGGTGTTACACCGGGGGGAGGGGGAACTTCTGCCCGCTGCATGGCTCCCTTAGCATGGAGCCGCCTGCCGTTGCTCTCGGTTCACGCCGGGGGAGGGGACCCCCGCCCGCGTTGCTCCGTCCAGCATGTGTGTTTCTCCCTCCGCCCGCCGTTTCCTCCTGTGGTTACGTCGGGAGGGGGGGGGGGACCTCCGCCCGCTGTTTTCTTTCCCTCCAGCATGCAGGGAGCTGCCCGCCGCTTCCTCCGGTGTTCACGCCGGGGGGAGGGGGGGGAACCTCCGCCCGCCCGCTGTATCACTCCCTCCAGCATGAAGGGAGCTGCCCGCCGCTTCCTCCGGTGTTCACGCCGGGGGGAGGGGGGGAACCTCCGCCCGCCCGCTGTATCACTCCCTCCAGCATGAAGGGAGCTGCCCGCCGCTTCCTCCGGTGTTCACGCCGGGGGGAGGGGGGGAACCTCCGCCCGCCCGCTGTATCACTCCCTCCAGCATGAAGGGAGCTGCCCACCGCTTCCTCCGGTGTTCACGCCGGGGGGGAGGGGGAGGGAACCTCCGCCCGCTCACGGTATTACTCCCTCCAGCTTGAAGGGAGCCGCCCGTCGCTAGTCCATGCTCAAATACAAGTGGAAGTTGCTAGAAATTTTTAACCATGTGTCCAAATCTCGAAACATGTGACCACAACATTTCATATTCCCAATATGTGTCTGCTGTACCAAGTATCTTGTTCTTATCCTACTATTATCCCTGATTTCCAATTTCAAACTGACATGCGACGGCGTTTCTCATGCGACGGCGTGTCTCATGCGACGGCGTTTCTCATGCGGTGGCGTGTCTCATGCGGTGGCGTTTCTCATGCGATGGCGTTTCTCATGGTGTTTTTTCTCATGCGATGACGTCCTCATGGTGTTTTCTCATGCGATGACGTTTCTCATGCGATGACGTTCTCATGGTGTTTCTCATGCGATGACGTTTTCTCATGCGGTGACGTTCTCATGGTGTTCTCATGCGATGACGTTTCTCATGGTGTTTCTCATGCGCTGACGTTTCTCATGCGATGACGTCCTCATGGTGTTTTTCTCATGCGATGACGTTTCTCATGCGATGACGTTTCTCATGCGATGACGTTCTCATGCGATGACGTTTTCTCATGCGGTGACGTTCTCATGGTGCGATGACGTCCTCATGGTGTTTTTTCTCATGCGATGACGTTTCTCATGCGATGACGTCCTCATGGTGTTTTCTCATGCAATGACGTTTCTCATGCGATGACGTTTCTCATGCGATGACGTTCTCATGGTGTTTCTCATGCGATGACGTTCTCATGGTGTTTCTCATGCGATGACGTTTTTCATGGTGTTTCTCATGCGATGACGTTTTTCATGGTGTTTTTTCATGCGGGGACATTTCCCATGCGTTCACGTTTCTCAGGCGATTACGTTTCCCATGCGTTCTTCTTATGCGATTCGTTCTTATGCGATTTTCTCATGCGTTTACGTTTCTCATGCAATTACGTTTCTCATGCGATCATGTTTACCATGCGATCTTCTCATGTGATCACATTTTCCATGCAATCTTGCATGCGATCACGTTTTCCATGCAATCTTGCATGCGATCACGTTTTCCATGCAATCTTCGCATGCGATCACGTTTCGCATGCGATCACGTTTCGCATGCGATCACGTTTCCCATGCGTTACGTTTCCCATGCGTTACGTTTCCCATGCGGTCACGTTTCCCATGCGGTCACATTTCTCATGCAAGTCGGGTCCTTGTGTGTTCACGTTTCTCATGCTATCACGTTTCGCATGGTAGTTCTCATGCGACTACCTTTTGCATGGTAGTTCTCATGCGATCACGTGTATCATGAGTCATGTCCTCATGTGGTTACGTTTCTCATGCGGTTGCGTTCTCATACGATTACTTTTCACATGGTGGTTCTTGTGCAGTTACGTTTACATGCGATCACGTTTCTCATGCGATCTTGGTTTTTTCACGAGTCTTGTCCTTGTGTTTACGTTTCTCATGCGATTACGGTTCGCATGGTAGTTCTCATGCGACTACGTTTCGCATGGTAGTTTTCATGCGATCATGTTTCTCATGAGGCATGTCCTCATGTGTTTACATTTTTCATGCGATTACATTTCTCATGCGATTACGTTTCACATGGTAGTTCTCATCTGATCACGTTTTGCATGCAATCACGTTTCTCTTACGAGTCATGTCCTTGTGTGTTTACGTTTCTCATGCGATTACGGTTTGCATGGTAGTTCTCATGCGACTACATTTCGCATGGTAGTTCTCATGCGATCACGTTTCTCATGAGTCGTGTTTACGTTTCTCAGGCGATTACGTTTCACATGGTAGTTCTCACGCGATTACGTTCTCATGCCATTACAGTTCACATGGTAGTTCGCATGCGGTCATGTTTCCCAGGGTAGTTTCTCATGCGATCACGTTCTCATGTGTTTACGTTCTCATGCGACCACATTTCTCAAGTATCATGTTGTCTCATGCATTACGTTTGTCATGCTCATGCGATTGCGTTCTTATGCGATTGCGTTCTCATGCGACCACGTTTCTCATGCTTTACGTTTTCATGCGGTTTCGTGTCCTCATGCGGTTTCGTGTCCTCATGCGGTTTCGTGTCCTCATGCGGTTTCGTGTCCTCACGCGATGTCATTTTTCATGCGAGTCAGGTCCTCGTGGGTTTACGCTTCTCGTGCGAGTCATGTTCTCATGCAATTTTTACATTTTCATGTTTCGTTTTACGTTACGTTTCTCATGCTATTCATGTTCTCTAACATTTACGTTTCTCTGGCAGGTTTCAGTTGTGCTACAATTACATTGGTCATGTTTTCATACGTTACGCTTTTCTTACGTTACGCTTTTCACACAAGTTACGCTTTTCATACGAGTTGCGCTTCTCACACGATTACGATTTTCATGGTATTGTATGTTCTCAAGTGTATTGTCGTTCCTCATGCAATCATGTTCTCAGGTGTTCACGTTTCCATGCAATTTATGTTCTCATACAATTTATCTTCTCATGTTTTCGTATATCATACTATTCATGTTCTCAAATGTGTTTGTTTCTCATGCAACCTTACGTTTCTCATGCAGGTTCCAGTTGTGTTAGTTTTCAGTTGGTAGTATTAGCATGTTCTTTTTAGATTCATGGCGTTCCACCGCTGGGGGGGGTCACCCATCACGTCTATGGGTGTTTACGGATTGAGATAATCGTTTTTAATTGGCTTGTACGGTGGCAAGTCTCCTCATCCGTTTCTCATACGTTTCATGCATCTCAAACATTTCGTTTCTCACACAACGACCTGACACGTCTTCAGGTTCATCAGGCCTGAGTGTACGTTTTTAATTTGCCTGCTACGCCTCAGGTTGCTCGGCCTTCGCAGTTCATGGTATTGTCAGTTCAGCTGCACTAGTCCTACACTTACCTACATTTTCATAGTCTGGGCACATGCCACATTCATTTCCTCACGTTTGTTCATGGCCACTCTCCACTGCTGGGTACCTGTCACGTTCAAGGGTACTGTCGGATTGAGATGTTTCGTTTCTAATTGTCTTGTGCAGTGGCAAGTCCCCTCATCCGCTTCTCACGGCTATCACTACGTTTTCGTACGTCATGTTATCTTACCACTTACATCACTTGCCTGACACGCCTTCAGGTTCATAGGCTTGAGTGTTACGTTTTCAATTGGCCTAGTTTGCCTCAGGTTGCTCAGCCTTGCTAGGTTCTTGAGACTGACACGTTTTCAGTCTTGTGCTACGTATTCGTTCCTGCTCTACGTCACTGAGTGTCAATCACGGACACCCGCGTAGGCAGGGGTTAGGGAAGGTGGGGTTTTCCTTTTCCTAAGGTAAGTTGGGGCTCGTTGGTCATGTTTTGTTTTAACGATGTTGTTCTTGTTTGCAGAATTTCATGTCTCGGGCAGAAAAATCGAAGATTTTGCCGCCGTCCGTCCTGCTCCGGTTACTGGGTTCCATACATGGTGGCAAGCCCTCTTGAACCTCCCGATACTGCCTTCTCTTCGTTAGATGAATCTTGGTCTTAAGTTCTTTTCAATTCAGCCTGCTAGCTCTTGACTCGGCCTGGGATATCTTCCAGGCGTTTCGATCTCAGTATCCTGGGTTCTTTTCTCACAAACATTCTGTACCTACTTGCGGTTTGATTCTTTTGGCACTTTTCAACTCAACAGGTTTTTCAAGTCGGTGCCCAGCACAGTCTGGGCGCTGGACTTTCGCGGATGTACTCAGAGATAGGCCACCCTCCTTTCCCTAGCACTTCCTTCCCTGCTAACACAGGGCATGACACGCAGCCATTCCTTGCTGCCTAGCTAGGGTAGCACTTCAAAATTCACTCTGGGCCGTGCTTTAGTACAGGTGCAGTTCTGCTGCTTTTCATCGAGGGGTCTGTATTTTCGTTGTTGAGAAGTTAGATTGGCGGTAGTCAGCTTTCTTTTCCGGACATATTCCAGTTCCACATGTCTGTCACAGGCATTCTTGCATTGGGGGCTTGTGGTTACGTACGGTTACTTTCATTTCAATCTCTTTGCTAGCTCATCCTACTGTTTATTTTTGGCCCCTTTTAGGCATACCGACCACGTGACCCCGGCACACCTCAGGTCAATTTCCCTGCTTCCCCTCAGACCTTTCTCTAGCACGATTACCTGAGACTCTGAGTACAAGTTGTAAGGCTGACCGCAGGGAAGCCTGTATTTGTAGGAGGAGTCGGGAGGTATTTAAACCCGCCCTCCTTCCTCCTTCTGGGCGTCGGTTTTCTGGTGTCCCACCCACCCATCCCCTTTTTTCTTGCTATTTCTTCTTTTGCTTCTACTTGGGTATGCCCCCTTTTAGGCATACCGACCACGTGACCCCGGCACACCTCAGGTCAATTTCCCTGCTTCCCCTCAGACCTTTCTCTAGCACGATTACCTGAGACTCTGAGTACAATTGATTTTATGCAGTATTGAGTTTAGCCTTTTGGCCCGGCCCTCCAAAATATTTTTAGTTTCTCATGTGGCCCCATCGAAAAAATTATTGCCCACCCCTGGCTTACACAGATACTTGACAAGATGTTCTAATGGTTAGCAGTGTCAAATTGGTGTTCGTTTTCTACCGCATTGAGGAAAAAATGTTTCCCGAATGAACGGGTTTCTAATAGCGTATGTAGTTTTCATTCACCCGACGCTGACCTGTCCCTTGGCTCCCAGGTGGAGGCATCTTCAGTAAGGGAATCAGGAATTGAAGCCTTACAGCTTTACAGCCTGGTTCCCTACTGCGCATACGCGAGTCGCGCTGTGCGTCCTCACTGGTCCCTGCTGTCTTTTGGGATCTATGTGTTTCCCAGAAGACAGCGGGGGGGGGGGGGGTCAGACATGGTGTAGATTCTGTGGCAATCTATTGCCAGAAGTGGGAGAAAATACCTGTATTAGACGGGGGGGGGGGGGAGCGGAAGTTCTATTGAATGACATTCATCAAGTCACAAAGTGACTGAGAATTTTCGTACAATTTCTGGAGCTACACTCCCACATGAGCCCTTACACCAAGGGTTTCAGATTCCCAGGGCCAGTTTACTGTCTTTCAGACTTTAGTGGGGTCGGACTGTGCCCAATGGGAGTAAACAATGCCCAATCTTTGGTATAAGGGAGAGAAATAGTTGGTGTCAGTGGGAGTAATAGTGCCCCATTTTTGGTGCCTCAAGGGCATGGGTGTAGGAACCCTTACAAATCTGGGGGGGACAGCATTTTTACCGACCCCCCCCCCCCCGGCACGCACACTCCATACATTATATCCGTGCTCCATTAACCTTAAATGGTTATGATGCTTAAAGTGATCGTTTAACTTCTTTATCTTTTACAGAGAAAGATAGCATAGATGGCGTTATTCTGCATTGCGTTGTATAATGTACTTATTGCTGGGATTTGTTGTTCCTCTGTAACTGCTGGTATTCTCCATTGCGTTGTATAATGATTATACTACGCAATGCAGATTACCACTGACCAGTTATAGAGGAACTACAAATCCCAGCAATAATACATTATACAGCGCAATGGAGAATACCACCAGCTATAGAGGAACAACAAATCCCAGCAATGATACATTATATAAAACACAATGCATAATACCAGCAGTTACAGAGGACTACAAATCCCAGCAATAATACATTATACAGGCTGTTTAATATATTATTGCAGGGATTTGGTGTTTTTTTTTTTTAAACAGGAAACTTTAAAACAGGTCCCCCTTACCTGTTTCTGAAGCCTTGGAAGTTGCGGTGGCTCTGCGGGCGTGTGTCCGGCCTGTGTGGTGAGCGCGGCGTGGACTCGTCCTTCAGATGCCACCCGCAGCGGCAGCCCACACACACTGCTGCCCCCCAGGACAAACCACCCCCCCCCCCTCCATTAGTACAGACCCCCCCTCAGGACAAACCTCCCACTTCAATTAGTACAGACCCCCCCATAAACCACCCCCCATTAGTAGAGACCCCCTATCCATTAGTACAGACCACCGAACAAACCACCCCCTCCATTTTTACAGACCCCTCACCACAAGTCATTCCCCACAATTAGTACAGAACCCCCCACGATCCCCCACAATTAATACAGACCCCCCACAATTAGTACAGAGCCCCCCCAAGCCACTCCCCCCCACAATTAGCACAGAGCCCCCCCACAATTAGTACAGAGACCCCCCACAAGCCACTCCCCCCACAATTAGTACAGAGCCCCCCCACAATTAGTACAGAGCCCCCCACAAGCCACTCCCCCCTACAATTAGTACAGAGCCCCCCCCACAATTAGTACAGAGCCCCTCCACAAGCCACTCCCCCCCACAATTAGTACAGAGCCCCCCCACAAGCCACTCCCCCCACAATTAGTACAGAGCCCCCCCACAATTAGTACAGAGCCCCCCACAATTAGTACAGAGACCCCCCACAAGCCACTCCCCCCACAATTAGTACAGAGCCCCCCCACAATTAGTACAGAGCCCCCCCACAAGCCACTCCCCCCCCACAATTAGTACAGAACCCCCCCACAATTAGTACAGAGCCCCCCCCCAAACCCCACCCGGGCGGCAGCTGAAGAGGACAGTGTGCAGCTGCGCCGCCGGGGTGGAGAAGATGAAGATCGTTCGTGGATGGAACAGGAGGGAGGACTAGGAAACGCCGCGGCGGTGGCCTCAGACAAGGAGAGGAGGATGCAGAGGAGGAGGGAGAGGCGCACTCTGGCGCTTGAGCGCCACCTCTGTGGCACCTGGGTGAACTGCACCCCACACGGCGATATGTCAGCAGTGCTCCAACTTGGGAGCCTCCAAGTCCTCCTAACCTGGGGGGGATTTTACAATACCTGTCCCCCCCGCATTATTTCCTGGGGGGGATGCGTCCCCCCCGTCCCCCCCGGTTCCTACGCCCATGCTCAAGGGCCGCATAAAGGCAAGCAAAGAGCCACAGTTTGGGGACCACTGCCTTACCCGCTTTCCTGCAAAAACCTCAGCTGCTGGTCCGGCTCTATGCACTGCAGCGAATCGGTCAGAAAACAAATCACCACACTCCAGTCTGCAGCAACTTTTCTTGTTTATTCAACAGCACAGGTGTCAAACACAAGGCGCACGGGCCGAATCAGGCCCTCCAGGCCATTTCATGTGGCACTTGCACCTCTCCTGCAGCTTCAGAAGAGCTCCAGCCCTCCTCTGGTCCACCTCCAGACCCTGTACTTTCTGTTTTCAAGCAATGCAAGGTAAGGGGGGGTGCACTGTGATGTAAGGGAGGGTGGGGGACTCAACTTCTGATGGTGGGGTGGCTCTTGACATCTAATGTAAGGGGAGAGGATGTGCTGGACATCTAATCTTACAGATACAACCGGCCCTTTTGAGGGCAATCATAATGCTGATGCGGCCCACGATGAAATTGAGTTTGACACCCCTGTTCAACAGCAACAAGGGTCACATCTTTTCAGCATCAAACGTGACAGTTCAAAGAATATGTAAACCCAGCATTTCATATTCCTGAAATGTGTCTGATGCACCAAGTACTTGTATGAAATATTATCCTGTTCTCTTTGTATTGCTTTCTTTGTGTTCAATATATATGGTTTCCTGTTAAAAACTGACCACACTGGGCATGCAAGCACACCATGGTCAGTTTTCTGGCTGTGCTGGGAGCTAATCCAATGATCAGGCTTGTGCTGACATAAACCCCCCCCCCCCCCCCCCCCCCCCGCACAGCCATTCCCTGTAAAGACTAGTGTAATGCTGTTTCTCCTCCCCCAGGCATTGTTTTTTTTATATGTAAACACAAATGTTTTGCCTTTAACCACTTCCCGACGACCGTACGACTATATACAGCCGCAGGGTGGTTCTACTTCTCTGGGGCGCCGTCATTTGACATCCGCCCCTTTCCGCGTTCCCCACGCGCGCTCCCGAGTGCGCAGCGGGGAACTTCTGTGCTGGCCGTGTCCCTTGGACACAGCCAATCACAAATCGCCGTGAACGGCCAATCGGAGTGTCCGTTTGCTAGGCGATCTGTGCGGCCAATGAGAGATGATCTCATATGTTTACATATGAGATCATTTCTCATTGCCGGCTCTCACAGACAGCGGTGCTGTGAGGGAGAGAGGAGACCGATCTGTGTCTCTTGTACATAGGGACACAGATCGGTCACCTCCCCCAGTCACCCCCCTTCCCCCACAGTAAGAACACTATATAGGGAATACATTTAACCCCTTCCTCACCCCCTAGTGTTAACCCCTTCCCTGCCAGTCACATTTATACAGTAATTAGTGCATATTTATAGCACTGATTGCAGTATAAATGTGAATGGTGCCAAAAATGTGTCAAAAGTGTCCGATGTGTCCGCCATAATGTCGCAGTTGCAATAAAAATTGCAGATCGCCGCCATTACTAGTAAAAAAAATAATAAAAAATAATAATTGTGTCCCTTATTTTGTAGGCGCTATAACTTTTGCGCAAACCAGTCGCTTATTGCGATTTTTTTTAAAAATTTTTTTTACTAAAAATATGTAGAATACGTATCGGCCTAGATTGAGGATAAAAAAAAATAAAAAAAAATTGAGCTATTTATTATAGCAACAAGTAAAACATTTTTTTTTTTTTCAAAATTGTCGCTCTATTTTTGTTTATAGCGCAAAAAATAAAAACCGCAGAGGTGATCAAATACCACCAAAAGAAAGCTCTATTTTTTGGAAAAAAAGGACGTAAATTTTGTTTGGGAGCCACGTCGCACGACCGCGCAATTGTCAGTTAAAGCGACGCAGTGCCGAATCGCAAAAAGTCCTCTGGGCCGGAAGGGGGTTTAAGTGCCCAGTAAGGAAGTGGTTAATTTCTATTTTAAATGGAATGGGTTATTTTTGGAAGGTCAGGATTTACATATACTTTAATGAACAAGAAAAACTTGTTAGATTCTGGAATGAGATAGCTAATTTTATTTTCTGATTGATTGACTGATGTATTGTCTTCTTCACCTTATTAGCAGATACATCCTTTATATTCAGCTAACTACATTTTAGTCATATAAAAAAAAAATAAACTATAATCCCTAAATAATAAAAAATAAGAAATTGTGGGATCAGCGTGTTAATCTTATGTAGGTTGCTGATAATAAATGAAAGTTCCTTTTATATTCTCTTGAAAGGGAACCTGTTACTATACAAGTATGGGAGGTGCATTGCTGACTTGGGACCTACCTCTGGGACCATCGCACTGATCCTGGCTTCACTGCCTAGTAAATCACTCATCAAGCAAACCCCAAAGCGCAAAGGCACTCTTTAGCAGTTAATCAATAAAGTGGCAGATCAGTGATTGGCCATATGGAATGGAGCTCCTTGTAAGCTTTGAGTTGCTCCCAGGCCATCACTAACCCCATTTTTAGAAGCCGAACTCTACATGAAGCTTACATGCTCCTGAATTCTCTTCTGCTATCATGTCCCAAATACATTTTAATGATCAGTACACATTGCACTTCACAGCCCAGCCAGGCAGTAGTCACTTTTCCAAACAAGCATAGAAAATATTATTTTTTCCCGATTTTCCAAATATAAATTCTAATATGTTCAGACTATGTACGTGGGTGGAAAATAGTAGATTTATCATATCTCCTAAACCACTGCCATCTGTTTGTAGAAACATACATATACAGAAGGCATATGAAGATTAATTAAGCATTAAGTCTGCCCGTTTACTTGTAACTGGCATATACTTAAACAGTTCAATATTTATTCACTCATGTTTAAATCCCCAATGATAAATGAACAAAACGTTGCCACTGGTGGGCTGAATCTTCCACTGGTTACATATGTGAGATTCCCTGACAGATTTCCTGACTCTTTATGAACTGCATGCTCTGCTGCCGAGTCCCACACTTCCCGCTACACAAGATTGTCATTGTTCTTGCTGCAACCTTAAAGCGGAGCTCCACTCTAAGGTGGAACTTCCGCTCATCGGATTCCGCCCCCCCCCCCCACCCAGTGCCAGAATTGGCATCTTTCGAGGGGGGGGGGGCGGACAGGATACCTGTCTTTGAGTCCGGCCGCGGCAGTGACGTTACCAGGGGCTCCCTCCTCCTCCTTCCTTGGCCGCCGGGCCAATAGGAGAGAGGAGCGGGGCCTCTCGCATGCGCAGTAGGGTTCCCAGCGTGAAGCCGAAAAGGCTACACTGTCGGGTTCGCTTACCCGCAATGACGGCTGCAGTGTAGCCTTTCGGCTTCACGCCGGGAACCCTACTGCTAACATCGAGGGACAGCAGGACAGGTAAGTGTCCATTTATTAAAAGCCAGTAGCTGCAGTATTTGTAGCTGCTGGCTTTTATTTTTTTCCCGTACCTCCTCTTAGTCCCCTTTCACACTTATATGACATGTCCCACGATTTTGGACTGCAAAATCGCATGACAAGTCATTCTCCATGATTTTCAATGACTTCAATTCATATTGGCACGACTTTAAGTCATGCCGACTTCAAAGTAGTCCCTGCACTACTTTGGTCCAACTTCCATGAGAGTTGATGTCCATAGACCTCAATGTTAAAGCGGAGGTTCACCCTAAAAACAAGTATATACCATTCAATCCAGCATACTGCCGACATGTACAGTATGCTGAGTTTTTTATTTTTTTCGGTTTACATAGGGTAGTATAGGTATTCCACATCCCCCCCCCCCCCCCCGGCTTTCGGGTAGTGAATCCAGCGGGAGTGGGCGTTCCTATTCAGAGACTAAGTGATTGATGTATGACAAATGCTTACCCCCCGGAGCAAAAGGCGCGTCACCAGTTTTCCGAAAAAAGCCGAACGTCGGTGCACAGGCGCCGTATAGCGCCGACTTGTAGTTTGGCTTCTTTCGGAAACTGGTGACACGCATTATGCGCTGTGGGAAAACTTTTGTCATTACGCCAATCACTTAGTCTCTGAATAGGAACGCCCACTCCCGTGGGATTCACTACCCGGAAGCCGGGGGGGAAAATACCTATACTACGGTATGTAAACTGCATACTGTACATATCGGCAGTATGCTGGATTGAATGGTATATACTTGTTTTTAGGGTGAACCTCCGCTTTAAACCCTCAAGTAGCATGCAAATCGTAATAATATAGACACGATTTCAGTACGATTTCAGTACAACTTTGTAAGCACAAGCAGCTTTTTGACCCTTGTCCCACCCAATCCTTTCAACATAGTAGCCCTTCCCAAGCACATTTTTCTAGCACACATTCACTTCCTGGTTATTCCCTCAGAAAACAATGTGCTCCAAACAGCCCAAAAAAAGAGATGTCCTTGTCCTCTTCTTCCTCAAGCACTGCTACTGCTGCAGCAGCAATGACAACTGCTGTGGCAATATATTGAGTAGCAAACATTTTCTGTCACAACACACCACACCACAACAACCAGGAAGCAAACAGGAACTGGAAACAACTATGGCAGGAAAAGGAATTACCTCACACCATGTATGTTTTCATTGGTTAATGCCAAACTTGTGACAAAGTAGTACTGATCAAAAATCGCACGAAATTGTGGTACAATCGTGGGGAAATCGCGGCAAAGTCGCAGGACTTTGAAGTCATCCAAGTGTGAAAGGGGCTTAATGCAGTATCAAATATGAAGGATCCGACAAGGAGAACGATAACTCCTCCTTGTGGGAAGAGGGAGGAGGGGGTTAGTACCTAAAAGACAAAAGCTGGTTGGTGATTTAAACTGATATCACAAATTTAGTAGGGTGAAATATAACATTTTGCTGAATTGACAATTTCCATTGACAATTAAATGTAAACTCCGGGCACAAAGGAGTGTATTTAAATTAATTCCTCAAAAGCCACGGAGAATGTATACCCACTTTTTGTGCACCAATGCCTTTGCAAACCCAGTTCTACACTATAAACATGGTGGTGATATTATCACTGTGCTGTCCATAACCTGTGTAAAGGGCAGAGCTGTGGGAGTGGCCCAGCTGGTCCACCTACTACAGGGGCTGGCTGCTGATAACTACAAACATGGTGGAGACAAGAACAGTCTCTTTACATATGGAAAGAAAGGAAGTAAAAATACACATTCCTCTTGTATTTAGACACAGGGGTAGATTCAGGTACGAATTGCGCCCTCTTACGGAGGCGCAGCGTACCGTTTTAACACTGCGCCTCCGTAAATTACCTGCGCTACGCTTCATTCATGAAGCAGTAGCTACGTAATTTGCGCGGGCGCTCCTTAAAACTGCCCAGCGTAAGGGCGCGTAATTTAAATGATCCCGTAGGGGGCGTGGATCTGTTAAATTAGGTGCGTTCCCACGCCGAACGTAGTGCGCAAGGGCGTCATGTGCTTTAACGTGAACGTAAATGGCGTCCAGCGCCATTCACGATTCACTTACGCAAACAACGTCATTTTTTAAAATCGCGAAGCGGGAACGATGGGTATACTTAGCATTGGCTGCCCCTGCTAATAGCAGGAGCAGCCTTACGACGAACGCAAGCGACGTAAAATGCGTACGCAGGGCGCGTGTAGGATTGTGAATCGGCGTTAGTATGCAATTTGCATACTCTATGCTGACCACTACGGGAACGCCACCTAGCAGCCATCGTAAGAATGCAGCCTACGATACGACGGCATAAGAGCCTTATGCTAGTCATATCTTAGGCTGCAGTCGGCGTATCGAGCTTCCTGAATCAGGAGCAGTTGATACGCCGGCGCAACTAAGCAATTGCGCTGCGTAACTATGGTTACGCAGACGCAATTGCTTACTGAATCTACCCCAATATTTGCTAATCCTGGAGTTCAGCTCCATTCACACTTGTGACTCCAAAGTAGCTTGACTTTGGAGTGCAAATTTAAAGCAACTTCGACACATCTTTGGATGGGTATGACTTGGATGGACAATTGTTGCATGTAAAACATTCAGGTATGTCTTTCATGCAAATTTTGAGGGTTAACATTGATGTCTATGGCCCTCAAGTAGCATGACAGTCAGAGCAAAGTAGTGCATGAACTACTTTGAAGTCGCTGCAACTTTAATTCGCACATATATGAATGGTTATTATTGGAAAATATGGGCTACGATTTTTTTTAAATAGTTATTGAGATTTGCACAGTACAATAACATAGAACTTAATAGCTCTGAAGCAACCTCAAACAGATAAACAATTAAAGTTAGATCACGGGTAAGAGAGGGGGATAGGGGAGGATGACAGGGGGGACATATTTACTTGTAAACTATAATACGACATAACATTTCAAAAACATTTCAAAACGTTTGGTGTATCTAATTAGTGGTCTCAGAGAATGGTATAGCTACAATATTATTAGCCAAAAAGGCTACTTGTTCTGGATAGAAAAGAATCTTGGTTGCCAAAGAACTTCATGAGGTTGTGTTTCATTTGACTTTGATGTCCAAAGTCGGAAAACAAGTCGTACAAGTGTGAATGGACACTTAAGGTAAAGTCAGGTGTCTGGCCAAGCTTATGAGGGCCTCAACAACCAAAGAGGAAGACCCCAGTGATGGACATCCTCTTCCTTAAAGGGTTATGATATTGGCATCTTATTGTGGAGAGATGATTTAAGCTCAGCCTTGATCCATTCTTTCAGAATGATTTAGCTCGGTTTTCAGATGGAAAGTAAAGCTCTTTTTCTTTAGGTGTTTGAAATACTTTGTACCTCTGCTACTTTGCAGGGGACACTGCAGCATTTGAAGTTTCTGAAGAGGGTTGATTGGTCTAAGAGGGCTCTGAAACAGGTCGACTGGTTCTGGGCGGAGAACTGGGTGTTGTCAAGGTATACAGTCCAGTGGCAGTCCATCCATTAGGGGAGCCGGGAGCTGCCCCCTTCTCTCCATGCCACCCCCTTCTATGCAATGGATAAATTCCTGCCGCGGCCACCCCCATTTATGCATCCAATCCCTTTCAGGGCATCCAGTGCATGACTTGCAGTGGCCTGTTTTTTTTTTTTTAAGCACCTGATTACAGCCAGAGGCTCTAATAGGCTTCAAAATAGGATGGACTTGGGTTGCAGAGAATGCACTCCAATCCCACCCAGGTGTGTTACAACAGCGAATGACAATTCGCTATTGAAACTCTGATCCTCCATCCGGCCAATCAGAAGCGGGTGTGAGACCTGTTTTGCTGAAAAGAGAAGCCACCACCGTGATGACCCATGGAGAGCAGGAGAATTGGAGGACACCGCCGCCAAGCAGGGGAAGCCCCTGGTGATGGGATAAGTGCTACAGACCAACGGACTCACAGACCGGGGGGGGATTGGCATAACCTCCCCTTACCTTTTACAATAAACCCGTTGTTTAAGGTTTTACTCTATGTTGTGGCCTTTTTCTTTTATGAATGATGGAGTCCAGTTGTTTTTTTTTTGGTGGCAAGGTGGATCGGAAGCTGACCCCATATGCTGTTTCCTGAGAGTGACCACATTTCCAGTTTCATGCCTGTTTCACTTCGTGCCACTGGCATTGGGTCCACAAAGTCTGGTAAGAGTACTCAATCTTTCTTATCGGTGGTGGATGCACAATTTACAGTGACTTCTTAATGGATAGTGGTCAATCCTTCAGATGTCGACTTCAATTTTACCATTGAATTTTATCCAGTTTTCTGTGATCTAATTTCCCTTTTTTGGACAATTTATTTGCTTTTTCCCTCACGGGCTATTGCCAATTCACAATGTTATTCACATTTATGGACTATATAATGATTTCAAATTTATGAATTGTATGTAGTGAATCTACATTCATTATTTTTTGCACTTAGCACCTTATCATTCGGATGATATGTTTGCACATTCAAGGTGTTCCATATCCTGTTTGCAGATTTGCACAATTTTTTTCAGTTTACACATATAATATGGATTAGCGACGCACTTGAATAGTCTTATTATCTACTCAATTTGTCTGATTATAGTGCTCGCAGCTTTTCCTAATTTATTGAGTAGCGCAGTGTTTATTTTGAAATCTATGCATAGGAACTCGGGTGCAGAAAAATGGCTCAGGACTGATGAGTTAAAGTGTGAAATATTTACTAGCAGGAGGCAGTTTATTCATTGAAGGGCTGGAGAGCGGTTCAATAATGAGCATCTCCAGGCAACAGTGATGCATGGTGAAGGTTCCTTGAAAGTTAGCAGCTGCATTTCTGCAAATGGAGAATTGGTCAGGATCAATGGTGTCTTCAATGCTGAGAAATATAGGGAGATATCCATCCATCATGTCATACCATCAGGGAGGCGTGTGAGTGGCTCCAAATTTATTCTGCAGTAGGACAACGACCCCAAACCTACAGCCAATGTCATTAAGAACTATCTTCAGAAGAACAAGGGGTCCTAGAAGTGTGGGTTTGGCCCCGGCATCATTGAGTCTGTCTGGGATTACATGAAGATACGGAAGGATCTGAGGCAGCCTACATGCACAGAAGATCTGTGGTTAGTTCTCCAAGATGTTTGGAACAACCTACCTATGTGTAAGTGCACCAAGAACAATGTATGCTATTTTGAAGGCAAAGGGGGGTCACACCCAATATTGATTTGACGTGGACTTCTCTTCTGTTCATTTACATTCCATTTTGTTAATTGATAAAAATAAACAAATAACACTTCTATTTCTGAAAGGATTTTTAATTCACAGCATTCTTTCACACATGCCTAAAACTTTTGCACTGTTGTGTACTTTAGTACGTTGTGTGCTTGAAAGTGACAACTCATTCAGAAGTCTCTCCTATGCAGTGAACTAATGGCCCAATATTATGGTTTTATCTTATATACCATCAGTTTATACCAGTGGTGGCTGGTGTTTTTTTTGGGGGGGGCAGTAAACAACCCCCCCCCCCCCAGGCGGGCACTAGCACAACAGCCAGCTACCCACCCCCGCTGCACTAACACACCTCCCCACCACCCGCTGTCCTTACTGTGGATGCGGGCGGTGAGAGCAGCAGTCGGAGCTGCTGTGGCCATCTTGCAGCGTGTCCTGTCCTGGAGTCCTCTCTGCTCCTCCAGGGGCTAGGCGTCCAATAGGATCATCTGACGTTTTGACCAATCGGGAAACAGGTTTCATACCTGCTTCCCGATTGGCCGGGAGGAGGATCAGTGTTGCAACCGGGAATATTCATTTGCTGTTGCAACACACCTGGGTGGGCTCTGGATGCATCGTCTGCGACTCGAGCCCACCCGATTTTGAAGAGCCTATGGCTCTAATCAAGGTGTGTAAAAAAAAACCTGCCCCCTGTAATTCATGTGCCGGGTGCCTCGAAAGGGGCCGGACACATGGATAGGGGGCGGCAGCCGTGGATAGATTCATGCTATGCACTGCAGGGGAGGGGGTGGCGCCCAGGCACCCCTAATGGGCCACCGCTGATTCATACTGTAAGTACTCAAGCTTCTATAGTTGTTTCTTACATGTTATAGTTATTTTTATTAAATGTTTTGTTATTTGCATTTACTAGTCTTGTAAATGATGATCAAAATTAAGCAATAAAAGTTATATACTAGTGTTAGATCATACATCATGTTGATTATCTTAAGCCAGTGGGATAGTGGGATCTACTTTAATGTATTGTAGAAAATGATCACTATATGGTTTTAGCGGAGCACAAAGGGACATTTAAACAGAATGGCAATTAGCATAAACTGCTATTGGTAAAAGGCTTATTCATTTACTTTGTTTTCGCACTGCTTTTTCTATAATGGGTAAGCTGGAGCTCAGTTAATTAGAAAAATTAAAAGCTCCTCATGGGTCCTGGAAGACAAGATTGAAGATGTTCAGTGCTTGTAATTACAATGTCTGTAAGGGTGGTAACTCTTCAGCTTGGAAAGTGTCTGGAATATGTAACTGCATTGATCAACCTGTTAAAACTTTTGCATCAGATTTCTACATTGTTGTAATGGGGTATGGGGAAAGGCAGGTGTTCACTTCTTTTAGGCATGCCAGACAGAACACATCGAGAGATACTCTGTAACATCTCACTGATTGGTGGAAGTGTCTAGGTGGAAACTGCTCCAGGTAGTGCTTCTCATGGCCAATTAGACAAATGCTGGATGGTAGGAGGTGGTAAAGGGGACTTCTTACAGAGCGTGCTGGAATGTCGTTCAGAGGATGTAGCAATCAGTTGTCCTAGGGCAAAAAATATGTCCCACTTAATGTGGGCCTAATGTTTAGCAGGCAACTAACTCAGGCAGTAGTGAAACCTGGGAAGCACCATAAATGCATGATGCTTTGTTAAGAATTTGTGGATGGTAAGATGCTGCTTGTGAATTGAGAAACAACAATACTAAAATGACAGCCAGTACAGACATTTAAAGTGGTTGTAAAGGCAAAAGGTTTTTGTATCTTAATGCTGGGCCCCAGCATTTTACTATATGAGGCACTGGTGGACTACAAGGCCCAGCATTTTACTTTAGGAGGCTTTGGTGGCCTACAAGGCCCAGCTGCTGGGCCTTGTAGTCCACCAATGCCTCCTATAGTAAAATTCTGGGCCTTGTAGTCCACCAATGCCTCCTAAAGTAAAATGCTGGGCCTTGTAGTCCACCAGTGCCTCCTATAGTAAAATGCTGGGGCCCAGCATTTTACTATAGGAGGCATTGGTGGACTACAAGGCCCAGCATTTTACTCTAGGAGGCTTTGGTGGACTGCAAGGCCCAGCATTTTACTTTAGGAGGCTTTGGTGGACTACATGGCCCAGCATTTTACTTTAGGAGGCATTGGTGGACTGCAGGGCCCAGCATTTTACTTTAGGAGGCATTGGTGGCCTACAAGGTCCAGCTGCTGGGCCTTGTAGTCCACCAATGCCTCCTATAGTAAAATGCACCAATGCTGTAGTCTTTGGGTAGTGTATTGTGTAGCGGTCAGTCTGTGTATTGTGTAGCGGTCAGTGGGTAGTTTGTGTAGCGGTCAGTGTGTGTGTGTATTGTGTAGCGGTCACTGTGTGTATTGTGTAGCGGTCACTGGGTGTATTGTGTAGCAGTCAGTGGGTAGTTTATTGTGTAGCGGTCACTGTGTGTATTGTGTAGCGGTCACTGTGTGTATTGTGTAGCGGTCACTGTGTGTATTGTGTAGCGGTCACTGGGTGTATTGTGTAGCAGTCACTGGGTGTATTGTGTAGCGGTCACTGGGTGTATTGTGTAGCGGCCAGTGGGTAGTTTATTGTGTAGCGGTCAGTGGGTAGTTTATTGTGTAGCGGTCAGTGTGTGTATTGTGTAGCGGTCAGTGTGTATTGTGTAGCAGTCTGTGGGTAGTGTATTGTGTAGTGGTTAGTATAGGAATAAGGTAGGTTCTTGGGTAGTGTAGTAGTCAGTGTGTAGTGGTCAGTACAGGCATACCCCGCTTTACGGACACTCACTTTACGTACACTCGCGAGTACGGACATGCCCGCGAGTGTACGTAAAGTGTCTCACAAGTACAAATATTCCCGCGCCGTGCACCCGCATTAGACGGAACTGAAGTTCTGAGCACTTAGCCTGCTCAGTTCCAGTGTGCTCTTTCTGTATCCTGGCTGCCTCCCCACCTCCGGTGACATCACATCCCCTCAGGCTTCCCAGTCAGCCACAGAATGCCATCCAGCCTCTCAATAGCAATGTCCTTTGTGCACAGCGCGATGTCCGGGGGATGGATTGGAGCGCCCCCCCTTGCATCAGATGAGCTTATTTACATGTGAGTGTTCCCCTGATGCCCCCACTAAAGCCCCTGGCACCCCCACTACAGCCTAGAAGTGAAAAAAGGCATTGCTTCACTTTAAGTACATTTTCGTTTTACATCAATGCTCTGGTCCCGTTGTGTACGTAAAAGTGGGGTATGCCTGTATAGGAATCGGGTAGATCAGTGTGTAGTGTAGTGGTTGATCAGGTGGGTTAGTGTAAGGGTCAGTATAGGAATAAGATAGGTCAGTGTATAGTGTAGTGGTCAGTCTAGAGGTTAGTATAGTGGTCAGTATAGGAATCAGGCAGGTCAGTACTATTGTAGGAAGGGAATGGACTCGGGGCGTGCAAAAAGTCAGCGGATAAGGGGGGGCGCAAATTACTTACCTTGCCCCGGGCGCTGACAACCCACGCTACGCCACTGTATGACACGTGTCCTTATATTTTTCATATGCCTGGATGGTGAGATTTTGAGATTTGTTTATAGCAGAAATATCACGCTTCTGTTAAATCTTAGGCACAAGAAGACAAACCCTCTCACTGCGACGCGGTAGTAGTTACTCACAAACATGGCTTTGCAGCGGCATTCCGCATTCTTCTGTGCAAAATATGTCATCTCCTGAAACATCTTTTTTTTGTAGAGCAATGCTGGGTTGTGTCACTTTCTACACAAGCAACACATCTGAATTGCTGGAAAGTGCCAAGTAACAAGACTTAATATTAGTAAATGCATGAAAGTTTGATGAAAGGAGACAATTTCCAATGGAGCGGTGTGCTGATGCGTAAAAATTGAAAGCAAGGCCTCAGGAATGGTTATTGTAGATAGCAGTATAAAAAGAACGTTGAACTGTATGACTAATACATATGAGGCAAAGGATTTTCATTACAATGTGTTCTCTGGGATATTATGAATTAACTCTCGGCACTCTCCCGTCTACTAAAATAACTCCAGTATAGTTAAAAACATGATATGGTTTCAAAATGAGAAACTGTTGAAATCACCTAATATAACCAATTACCAATCCTTTATAACACAAAATTTAAACAGTATGACCTGGATTCACATACATCGGCGCATATATATGCGGCCGTAGCGTATCTCTTTTACGCTACGCCGACGCAACGCAGAGAGGCAAGCATGGAATTCACAAAGCAAGTGCTCCCAACGTTGCTCTGGCGTAACGTAAATTCGTAGGCGTAAGCCAGCCTAATTCAAAGTAGGTGGAAGTGGGCGTGATTCATTTAAATGAAGCGTGACCCCATGCAAGATACGTTGAATCACTGCCTACGATGTGAACGTAACCTACGCCCATCCATATTCACGTACTACTATGTAAACTACGTAAAATACGAAGGCTGTTCCCTGGTCCATACCTTTGCATGAGTTGCGCCTCATAGATGGGGAATAACTATAAGCCGGACGTAAGCCTTACGTAAACCGCGTATATTAATGCGCCGGGCGCAAGTATGTTCGTGAATCGGCGTATCTCACTCATTTGCATATTTGAATCGTAAATCAATGGGAGCGCCCCTTGCGGCCAGCGTAAATTTCTTAGTTCCCACCCCCAGGTCCTCACACATCTATGTAAATTCTACATGTTACTCTGATTAAACCACTGAGACAATTGCTATGCAGAGTCCCTGTTTATGAAGCTTTCACAATCTGTTTTGTAAAATTCTGCAGAGTGTGCACCTGTTTAGTAAACTGCAAGTTACATTTACTCCTGTCTGATTATTCAGTTGATTATCTATTCTGGTAAAGTTACATTTTCATTAGCTGGGATAAACCAAAAAAAAAGTTGCTAAAGCACAGTGAAATTTGCTAAGCACAGAAGGTGCAAATGATGCTGAGTTACCAGGACAGACAAAGTGTTAGCAGTTGCTTAAGACTACATTAACACTTTGCTTTTTGCATTGCATTACTTTATTAAAACCAAGGGATAATGTATAATTCATGTTATGCTCTGGGCTTTTGTAAAAACACACATAAAAAATGATAACAAAGTCAAATTCAAGGTACAAATGCTTGACAACTAAAGAAATTAGAAAATCTAAAGGAACACACAGTTCCATTTATCAGCCTGTGCTAATAAGGTTTGCCCTTCTTACCTCACCACCACCACTCAGATTAAAATGCACAAAGGAAAATGGTAGTTGGAGAATCAAAGTCTGATTGATGTAAATGCATACCTCCCAACAGTCCCGGATTGCCCGTGAAAGCCTAGCTGTGGAGGTCTGTCCTGCGTCCCGGGCACCTTCATTCCCGGAATTGCCCCCTTGGCCCCCTTGTCCCCTAAAAATTGCTGCCGCATTGCTGCTGTCCCTCACTGCCTGCTGTACTAGTTCTGGCCAAGACCGCTTCATTTCACCCCCAGACGCTGCCTGGCTCACTGCCAAAACAACTGGTTGCTAGGCACAGCCCGCCTGGCGTCTAACAACCAGTGACGTCACGACGAGGAGGAGAATGGAGCCCCAGCATTCAGTGCAAGCCGATGGAGAATTCCTCCTCCTCTCGCCTAAGCCCCGCCCCCGATTCCTGGTCTTGCCTGAAGGCTGTTTCTATGCTGGAAGAAAGGTAGAAGAAATGCTCCCTGCACTGCCCTGACTCTGAGTACGCTCATGGTCACTCCTCTCCCTCCCATATACTGCCCCCTCCAGTCATGCCGTACAGTCCCCCCATACTGCCCTCCACTACCCCCATTATACTGCCCTCCACTACCACCCCCTCCCATTATACTGCCCCCCTCCCATTATACTGCCCTCCACTGCCACCCCTCCTATTATATTGCCCTCCACTAACCCCCCATTATACTGCCCTCCACTACCACCCCCTCCCATCATACTTCCCCCTCCCATTTTACTGCCCTCCACTGCCATCCCTCCTATTATACTACCCTCCACTAACCCTCCTTCCATTATACTGCCCTCCACTACCACCCCTCCCATCATACTGCCCTCCACTAAATCCCCTCCCCTTTTACTGCCCTCCACTACCACCCCTCCCATCATACTGCCCTTCGCTACCACCCCTCCCATCATACTGCCCTCCACTACCACCCCTCCCATCATACTGTCCTCCACTACCACCCCTCCCATCATACTGCCCTCCACTAACCCCCCTCCTATTATACTGTCCTCCACTACCACCACCCCTCCCATCATACTGCCCTCCACTAACCCCCCTCCCATTATACTGCCCTCCACTGCCCCCTCCCATTATTCTGCCCCCCTCCCATCATACTGCCCTCCGCTACCACCCCCTCCCATTATACTGCCCTCCTCTCATTATACTGCCCTCCACTACCCCCCCATTATACTGCCCTCCACTGCCAACCATCCCATTTACATTATACTGCCCTCCACTGCCCCCCTACCATTATACTGCCCTCCACTGCCACCCCTCCCATTTACATTGTACTGCCCTCCACTACCCTCCTCCTGATGATTTTCAGCGCCGATTTGCGGGCAGCACGCGGGCAAAACGGGCGGCTCTGCTTTGGGCCCCTAACAGTGACAAGGCCCTGGGCAGATGCCCCGTTTGCCCTGCGGTAAAGATGGCTATGGCTATGAGTAAGCATCACATGATGTGAAACATGTCAGCCATCCTTTTCCTGTTGTTTACTTAATTTGGACTGCATCGTTTTGGTTGTTTTTTGGATTTCATTTGCACAATAAAGACATTGTTTTAAGGAGTTCGGCAGTCCAGGATCTTCTTCTATACAATATAAATATTTCACACCTGTGCAATTCAGCACCTTTCATGTGTTTAGAAGGCTAAACCTTACTGTTTTGTTAAGAAAACCCCTTTTTTTAAAGAATTCAATAACTAAAGCTCAGATTTATACATAGCTGAACGAGTTATGTTTTTCTACAGTAGCTCCTATATATTCCAGTTCAATTTATTGTTTCTAATAAGACATTTTCTCAATACATGTTCATTCAAGCCATTAAAGTATTGTAAATAATGAGCTGTCATATGAATATTTTTTGGTCGTATTTGTATTATAGTCATACTAAATTCCCACACTGCCCCTCCCCTCATTTACTTACCATGGTTGTTCTTTGCTGACTTTACGGGGTTATAGAGGTTTTTTGGAGGACGAGATGGTCCATTGTCATGTTGCCCTAAAGTCACAGTTGTGCTGTTATTTCGTTCTCCATGGCTCCCTGCAACGGACTGGTGGCGGAGAATGTCCACAAGAGCTCTGGAAGAGTGATACAGGTAAACACCATACATTATGTCATATACGAAAATACACTTGTAATTAAAGTGTATGTAAGGCCAAATTTTGTCATTTTGGCTTGAGTAGGCAAGGAAGAGAACACCCATCAAGTTGTTCTTGCTTTATGTGTCTTCCCTGAGGAAGGCTAGCCATATACTCATAGATGGGCTAAATGAGAAAAGTCAAATAGATTACTACTTGGCATAGATAGATGAAATTCTAATGATGGTTATTGTATTCAACCAGCAATGACACTCATGGCTTAAATACCTGAACAGTGACTGCATGTGATAGGATGGAGTCACTGTTTGGGCAACAATCTTCACCTTGTTCCTTTGTTTTTTCAATCACAGTTTGTCAAACCAGGCAGTGCAGACCGGGCAATCCATGACTCAAATTTCCTGCTAAATCAACTATAATTCCAGCCATGTATGGCCATCCCAAGTGTCCTAGTTATCGTTGTCACCAGAACTGAATCTGAGAAAAAAATCTAAATTTTGTGTTGTCACTGGAGAAAGAATAGAGGGGAATCCTCAGATGAAGACATTTTTTTCTGGTGACAAACAGATAGGAGGGGGATTCCCCCAATCGTAGAGATTTCCTTTAACTTCCATCTCTTGGACAGAAAACAAAGGTAAATCACTCCAATGGTGCACACAGCAAAACATAAGTTGACACAGGTCATAACCCTTCCTTACTCTATCCAAAACTAAAGAATACAAGTTTTGTCAATACTTACACTTTAGGTAAGCTGTAAAATTACACCATGAGGAATAGGAGAGATAGAGTCTGCCTTTGCTTTTTAGACAGTTTCCAGCAGACAAAAGTTTTAAAGCATGCTTTAAAACGTATCTGCTGGAAACCCGTCCGTCCGACATGTCCGCTGGTTAGTACGCTTAACCAGCGGACCGAAATCTCCCGCATGCGCCGAATGGATTTGACGCATGCATGGAAGCATTTTACTTCCTGGTTTGCGGACGTTGTGGCGGCGGCAACGTCACTGCCACGTCACCGCGATGTCTGTCCGCTGGGATTTTGGTTTGATGATGTGTACAACCATCAGACCAAAATCTCCTAGCAGACATGTCCGATGAAAACGGTCCGCGGACCGTTTTCATCGGACATGTTCAAGCGTGTGTACAGGGCCTTAAATGTTAGAGTGAGAATTATTGTTAGGGTTAAATGTTAAGGTTTAAAGGATTAGGGTTAAGGTTAAAGCGGAGGTCCACACAAAAAGTGAACCTCCTCTTTTCTGAACACCCCCTCCGGTGTCACATTTGGCACCTTTCAGGGGGGTGCAGATACCTGTATAATACAGGCATTTGAACCCACTTGCGGGAATAGACTCCCACAGGAGTCACGCACCTTCCAGTTCCCCCCACTGTCTTCTGGGAAACACACTGGTCCAAGGAGACAGCGGGGACCAGTGAGGATGGGCCGCGCCGCTCGCGCATGCGCAGTAGGGAACCAAGCAGTGAAGCTGCAACGCTTCACTTCCTGATTCCTTCACCGCGAATGGTGGCGGGGCAGCCAAAAGACGACCGATTTGGGTGGACATCCGCTTTAAGGTATATGTTATGGTGTAAGTCATACATGTTAAGGGGAGGTTGGGAATTAAGATAATATTTTAGTGGTGAGGTTGACTTGGAATTGCAGCTTTGAGGATTAAAAATAATGTGGGGTATGTAAATCTTGGGCACTTTGTTTGTTTTTTTGCTTAAGGAGGGGAGGAGCCGAAAGAAAAAACTTGGCGCTACACTATGTGTTACCTTAGGAAAGAGTTGTGTTAGTCAGGCATGTCAAACTCAAATAAAACAATGGGCCAAACTGAGCAGAACATTTCAAGTGGCCATATCTACTTACTTGCAGCAAAACAGCATTAAATTGTAATCTCTTATTAACAGGCCCCTCGTAACCCTCTTGTATTTTATTGTATTGTAACTGTACTATTTCCCTTTAGATTGTAAAGAGCTGGGTAAACTGTTGGCGCTATATAAATCCTGAAAAATGTGTATATCCAGGGCGCTTTAAACATTTTAATCCTGACAGATAAAGTCTGTGTTGAAGAGGGTAGCAAATCTTCACACACTTTAGGCAGCACTCAGGGAGACAAGCAAAAACAGAAAAACAAACAAGGCGCCTCTAAGTGCAGAAGTATAAAACTTTTAATATCCCCTGTTTCGGAAAAGCTCATTGGATCCTTCTTCAGCCAGGTCACTGGCTGAAGAAGGAACCAATGAGCTGTTCTGAAATGTGTCCCGCCTCTATGACACACTACCTGTTCACTTCCTGTTTGTGTTCCATGCTGGTTTTTGTCTCGCTTCCTCTGACATCATCTCCAGGCTCCAGCACTATTGTGTCCCCTGAACACTTGTGTCCCCTGGCTGTTATCTTGTGGACTTCCCTGGAAGCTTTACTATCACAGACTGGGACTGCCCTGCCACTGGAACATCTTCTGGACACACTTACCTGCTACATGCCTATTTCATCCACCATCTTGTAAGTGTTTTTAACCCCTTTAGGGGATATTAAAAGTTGTATACTTCTGCACTTAGAGGTGCCTTGTTTGTTTTTCTGCTATATAAATCCTGTATAATCATAATAATAATAATAATAATTGCTTTTTGGTGATTTAATATTTTGGAGGAAACTGCAAAGTATGGTAAATAAAGCCGGTCATACATGGATCAAAATTTAACTGATTGGCCGAATTTTGAACCACGTATGGGCACTGTGGTTGTACAGAAGTCGATCTACCAATCAACTTCTGAAAGACTGCCCAGTCGGATTTTCACCCCTTTGATCAGCACTGCAGGCTATAGCCTGCAATGCAGATCAGAGTATTCTGATGGTGGGGAAGTCTTCCCACTGTCAAAATATAATAGCTCAGCGGGAAGGATTCCCTTATGCACATTGTGTGTGTTGATGGGGGAATCAAGTCCGTTTTTTAGTTCAAACCACTGCTGAACGTAAAAAAAACATATCACCTATGGACTGCCTAAGTGTATTCTTTACTAAGTGCTGGGGTTTAAATTGTTAGATTGCAACAGAAAATGAGTGGAAGAAATATATATGGGCAAAAACACTAATAATATGTATTATTAGTGCTTTTGTAGCTACAGTGTTTGTCTGAAAAAAAGACCAACCCTGAAAATAAGACCTAGTGTTATTTTCCAGGAGGGCTGTAATATAAGCCCTACCCCGAAAATAAGCCCTAGTTTAAAATGCTTGTAAAATCTTATAATTCACTATATTACAATAGAATATAATGTACAATGTATGTGTTTCTGTAATATAATTACGGGGAAGAGAGCTCCGGCGGGTCACAGAAACGCAGAGCGGAGCTATAAGAAGGTATTTGGCACAATTATATTACAGAAACACACATTGTACATTATATATAGAGTGGATTATAGGATTTTACAAGCATTTTAACTCAGTTCACACTGGGGACATTACAGCACATTACATGGTAAGACCTACGCCGAAAATAAGCCCTACTGTGTCTTTTGTTGCCAAAATTAATATAAGACCCAGTCTTATTTTCAGGGAAACACAGTAATACTATATTAAAATGTCTCTAAATGATTTTATAGCATATGGTAATGGAATCTGAAAAGGCAAAAAATATGATTATTATAATGCTGTGTCTCTTCTTTACCTATATAGATTCTGTTTGATGGGTACGTTACGTACGTACACAGTTGAAATATAATACAAATAACAGTTTTAGCTCACACATAAAAGACTAGTCTCCAAGGAAACGGTGTAGTTGAGGCGGACTACATACCAGTCCTATAGTTGAAGCTAGAAGTAGCATATCCACGCAACACAGTTGAATCAAAATAGAATCTGTTTAGGATGTTGGATTTACAAACAGATGACTGAACTGTGCTGCGTGCTTGTACAACTTATTTATGTGCCAAATAATTTTGAAGTCAATGCAGCCAGTCTTGTGATCCAGGCATCCAGCATTTAGGTAACCCTTTCAGCCCTCCAGACTGTATAGTAAATGGGGAGCAGAATGCTCCTGCTTTCCTCTCCTATCATCACGCTCTTTTTCAGTATATTTGCATTCTGCCTACATGATTGGTTGCTAGTGCAGCTCCTTCCTTTCTAGTCTAAGTGCTGCTGCACAGGGGCCTGCAAAAGACTGACTTTGAGTCCATTTCAGGTACTTATATTAAATACATTTCTGTTCAAATGAAATACATTAACTGCTTTTAAAAAACAAGTAATTTTAATGAGTACATGACTGCATTCAGTGGTGTAGCTTATTTTAGCATGGAGTCCAATTTTAAAGTATTAAAGGCTCTTATATGGCAAATCCAGTTATGTGGTATACATGGCTCATAAAGCAAAAACTTCCTATAGTGATGCCTCGTACACACAAACAGTTTTCCCGTCGGGAAAACCGCCATGATGGCTTTTGGCCGGGAAAACTGTCCGTGTGTATGCTCCATGGAAGTTTTCCCGATAGGAAAACTGGGAATCCTGGCAGGAAAAATGAGAACGTGTTTTCTTTTTTCCTGCTGGGATTCCTGGCTGTCTTTTTCCCGGCAGTTTTCCTATGGGAACAAATGATCATGTGTATGGGGCATGACTGAGCCAAATTGTACTCCATTTGTGTCTCATACATTCCTCCACCCAGTTGCTGCAGCTCAATGTGGGAAGGTTTCAGCAACAAAGTGTGCATTGAAATTTTTGTTTGTTTTTTATTAACCAATGTGTTTCAGGGTTCACACTTTGCCCCCTTCATCATGGCTTAAGGTAAGGTGTTGCAACACATACCAGCTGATGAATGGGACAAGCTACATCGTACTTTTGACATTCGATTTCATCTACAGCCCGTCTCTGAAGCCCTAATAAGGAGGGCAAAGTGTGGCCCCCAAACCACATTGGCTATTAGGTTATCTAAACAATTGGAATAAAACCTCTTTTTTGCATGTCAGCATTTTTGTGTGGTGCTCCTATCTTCTGCTGCAATGCTACCTGTAAAGCAGATGCACATGTTCAGAAACCTGAGTGTGTACATACTTGTAAAGCAGCGTTGCTTTGATACACAATCAATAAAGGAGAGTGTATCCAGGTTTAATCAATAGCTAAGGGCCCTTTCACACGGGCGGACAAACGGTCCGTTTTTTACAAGTCCGTTTACTTGTAAACAAGTCCGGACTTGCAATGCTTCCCTATGGGATTGCAGACGTTAGCGGATTAAGCATCCGCTAACGTCCGCAAACATCCGCCTCCGCAAAGATCCGCTTTTTCAGACGGAAGAAAACCCTATTTTTCTTCCGTCTGGCGGAACGGAACGGATGAATACGGACCGTGTGTCCGTATTCATCCGATCCGTTCCGCCAGACGGAAGAAAAATAGGGTTTTTCTTCCGTCTGAAAAAGCGGATCTTTGCAGAGGCAGATCTTTGCGGACGTTAGCGGATTCCCTATAGGGGCGAGAGGAGGAAAGACAGGGCGGTCTCTGCACAGTGTGCGGGGACCGCCCTGTCCGCCGACAGCTCAGCGGGGATTTACGGATGATCCCCGCTGAGCAGACGGACACACACGGGGCGGATCAATACGGATCCGCTCCGTGTGAAAGAGCCCTAAGAATGTTGGATACCATTTAACTATCCCAACAGCTTGCTGTGGACAAGCCAAAATTTGTTGACATCCTCTAATTTTTGTCATCTTCAACAAACTATTTTCTGTTTTCCTTTAATTTAGAGTTTAGAATTTATATTCATTCAAAGAGCCGGAGGGCGTGGTGGGAAGGAGCTAAAAACGTATTTTACAGCTTCATTGTAAATATTTTTAAAGTTTTAAAAGGATTGTAATAAATAGCATGTATAAGGCCCCTTTCACACGATCGGACGTTCAGGTCCGCCTGTCAGTTTTGACGGCGGACCTGAACGGCCGCTTCATGCAGTCCTATGGAGCGTCGGATGTCAGCGGAGACATGTCCGCTGACATCCGACCCGATCTGCCAAAATCGGACGGATGGCGATACGTCCCCATCCGTCCATGGCGGATCGGATCGGGTAAGATCTGATGAAAACGGACATGTTGTCTGTTTTTATCAGATCTCCCCATAGGAGACAGTGGCATCTCCTGTGTGGAAGAGATCACATTGTAAATACACTTTTCAGAAATGTAATTGTTAAAAACTGATTTTTAAAGCCTTCAAGTTAAACTTTTTCTCGTTCATATTGAATAAAGTAGGGAATAGTTAAAACTCCCATGTCTGTTGCATGTATGACATTTCTCTGAGGGTAAATAAGTGTCCCTATCGGAATAATTCCTTTTATTCCTGTTCTGGTGACAGACAGGGTGAATCTCCCCAGTGTGAACATAGACAGCAACAAAGACCTGTAGGGAATTCTCACTCCTCACCAATCTATCCTTAGCTAAAAAAAACAAAAGTGTTGAGTTTAGATAAAGCTAAAATTACAGAACAAATACATTTAAGCATATGTTTTATCCCATAAAGTTTTGATCTATTTAAATACCAGTATTTACCAAGTACCGCTTGTGTAGCTTACCTTATTTCAATTGTCAAAAGGGCATTAGATACTATTTCCCCCCTAACAGCATATAAATAATAACAATTACATTTTTTTTTTTTTTTAATATTCCAGAATACATCCTCAGTCTATCTAAAGCCTCATACACATGATCAGACTTCCATTGGACTTTTCTGTGGATTTTTGTGCGAAGGAGCATTGGTCGTAAACTTGGTATGCATACACACGGCAGAACTTTTTCAGCCAACATTCACCAAATCACGTGTTTTTTCAGCTCTTTACCGACACCCTTTGGGCAACTTCTGCTATTGTTGTCTGATGTTTAGCATTGGTTCGGAGCATGCGTGTTTGTACTTTGGACTTGTGTACACACGATCGGATTATCCTCCTTCGGACATTTGTTGCCGGAAAGTTTAAGAGCGTGCACAGCAAACATTTGTCCGTTGAAAAACCGAAAACAATTGTCTGATGAAGCATACACACGGTCGGATTGTCCGATAAAACACGTCCGTGGGACAGTTGTTGTCATAAAGTCTGATTGTGTGTATGGGCCTTTAGATAGATCTTTATAATTTGATAAATACTATACCGATATAATGAATTAACCCTGTAACATGCCAAAAGAACATCCTGTATGCTGTAAAAAAAGAGGTCATGGGCAGCCACATCTAAATTATGTTTAGTGATGACACTTAAAAGAAAACTGTAGAAACGTAAAGTCTGCCATTGCCGACTACTAAAATGCTAGTTCCCATGCTGTCATGGTGATCTTCTTGTTTCAATAATTAACTCATTGACCTGTTACAAGAAAACAGATAAGAACGTCTGAAAATTCCCTATATCTCCTGCTCTGCATACTTGTTGCAGGTCAGTGAATTCAAACACTTTGAAACGAAAGGATCAGGCATCTAGAATTTAAAGGAGGTTTTTAATGACAGTTCCTTACATTGCCAGTTTATTTAAAAGGACATAAATATGAGGCCCTGTACACACGTCCGAGAAACTCGACGGGCAAAACACATCGTTTTGCTCGTCGAGTTCCTTGTGAAGCCGCCGAGGATCTCGGCGAGCCGAAATTTCCCATTGAACAATGAGGAAATAGAGAACATGTTCTCTATTTGGCCCGACGAGATCCTCGTCGGCTTCCTCGGCCAAAAGTGTACACACGACCGGGTTTCTCGGCAGAATACGGCTCCCATCGAGTTTCTGGCTGAATTCTGCCGAGAAACTCGGCCGTGTGTACGGGGCCTGAGAACTGCCATTGCTGACTTGTTTCAAAAGTGCAAGGTTCCATGGCTGTAATTTTTTGACACTAGCTTCATAACCTTTACAACCAGGAACAGTCTAAACTCCGGTCCTGCATTCTGGCTCCAGGTCTGTCTCTCACTGGGTAAAGGATTCACAAAACTAGGTAAAGGATTCACAAAACAGCCTAAAATCTGTCCATTTCAGTCAGCACTGGAGAAAATCAGCAATATCAGCGCCTCCCATATTTTTGTCCTAATAAGTTCACGTTAAAAACTTTCAACATTATGTAAAATGCTGTAAGCTAGATGGCCTTTTTTGAGTTTTAAATAGAGTAGTGATCAGTTAAAACCACTGCCAATTTTTTCTTCTTTTTTGTCTGTGTACCATTAGAGCCGGTTCACACAGGGGCAACATGACTTTGTGCTCGACTTTGCGAGGCGACTTCAGTGCAACTTGGGGCGACTTACAAGGCGACTTCAAGTCGCCTCCAGGACAGGCGACTTTGGCTGTGGCCAATCAAACAACAATCAGCTCTGTGGGAGGGAGGGGTTTGCTTGAGAAAACTAGTTTCTCTTCCTGGAAAGTTGCTTCAGTTAAGACAGGGGATCCGACTTGGAGGTGACTTCCATTAAAATCAATGGGTACAAGTCGCTTAGAAGTCGCCTTGAAGTAGTACAAGAACCTTTCCTGAAGTGGGAGTGACTTCAGTAGTGTGCATTAACTACTTGCCGACCTGCCGCCGTCGTATTATGGCGGCAGGTTGGCTCCCCTGCGCGAGAGCCCGTAGCTCTACGTCGGCTCTCGCGCAGTCCCCGACTCCCGTGCGTGTGCCAGGCAGGCACGATCGCCGCCGGACACATGCGATCGCCCCTTACAGAGCGGGGACCGGGAGCTGTGTGTGTAAACACACAGCTCCCGGTCCTGTCAGGGAGAGAAATGCTGATCTTCTGTTCATACAATGAATGAACAGAAGATCGGTCATTTCCCCTAGTGAGGCCACCCCCCCTACAGTTAGAACACACCCAGGGACATACTTAACCCCTTCCCCGCCCCCTAGTGTTAACCCCTTCACTGCCAGTGGCATTTTTATAGTAATCCAATGCATTTTTATAGCACTGATCGCTATAAAAATGCCAATGGTCCCAAAAATGTGTCAAAAGTGTCCGAAGTGTCCGCCATAATGTCGCAGTACCGAAAAAAAATCGCTGATCGCCGCCATTACTAGTAAAAACGCTATAACTTTTGCGCAAACCAATCAATAAACGCTTATTGCGATTTTGTTTAACGAAAAATATGTAGAAGAATACGTATCGGCTTAAACCGAGGCTATATTTTTGGGGGATATTTATTATAGCAAAAAGTAAAAAATATTAATTTCTTTCAAAATTGTCGCTCTATTTTTGTTAATAGCACAAAAACTAAAAACCGCAGAAGTGATCAAATACCACCAAAAGAAAGCTCTATTTGTGGGGAAAAAAGGACGCCAATTTTGTTTGGGAGCCACGTCGCACGACCGCGCAATTGTCAGTTAAAGCGACGCAGTGCCGAATCACAAAAAGTACTCTGGTCTTTGACCAGCAATATGGTCCGTGGGATAAGTGGTTAAGATGGCTCTCATTGACTAACATGTAATTTGACATGTCGTCCGACTTGGGGCGACACAAGTCTCCCCCCAGGTCGCGGTAGTGTGAACCGGCTCTAAGGAAAATGTCCCAGAGACAAAACAGGACATTTTTGCAACAAGCGTCTCCATTATAAGATTTCCACTTATCTCTTTTTCTGAGGGAAACTCTAAAATGTAGATTTTCTCTCCCTTTCTATCTCTGTGACAATAGTTGCCAGTACAAATATAGTGGTGGCTCTTCCCAATTAGGACTCAGACAGCATGAAGCCCCATAGGCCCCGTACACACGACCGAGTTTCTCGGCAGAATTCAGCCAGAAACTCGGTCGGAGCTGGATTCTGCCGAGAAACTCGGTCGTGTGTACACTTTTCAGCGAGGAACCCGTCGAGGAACTCGTCGGGCCGAAAAGAGAACATGTTCTCTATTTCCTCGTTGTTCAATGAGGAAAGTCGGCCCGCCGAGCTCCTCGGCGGCTTCCACACTGAACTCGCCGAGGAACTCGATGTGTTTGGCACGTCGAGTTCCTCGGTCGTGTGTACGGGGCCTTACACATTATCAGTTTTCCTGCAGGTTTTCTCTTCAGGTTTACCAAAACCATGTAGTGGAAGGGCCTGCCTGATTGCATACAAATTGACCTCTTATTAGATTTTTGGTAAACCTGAAGAGAAAACCTGCAGGAAAACTGATGGTGTGTATGGGGCTTTATACTACCTGCATGGAGTTTGCATCTTCTCTCTGTACCTGCGTGGGTTTCCTCTGGATACTACGGTTTCCTCCCACACTCCAAAGACATGCTGGTAGGTTAACTGGCTGCTGTCTAAATTGGCAAGGACTGATTCAAATGTACAATATATATTTAAAGCGCTGTGTAAATTGACAGCTTTACATAGGTACATGTAATAAATAAATCTGACAGAAGTTCTAACCCTTCCTCACTCTATCCAAAACGTAAAAAAAAGTTTTTGCCAAGAGATATGCTCCAAGTTTTAAAAAATCCATTGAAGAATAACAATTCACAAAAAGACCTGTTGGTAAAATGCAATGCATTAACTATGACAAATACAGCAAACAGGCTTCATCTGCTTATGTGTAAATGCAGCATTACATTTCTTGAAATTGCAGAAAAAATAATAATAAAAAGGCTATTATGCAAGTAAATAAAGGAAAATAAGAATGTGTTGGTGAAGAGCCTTCCATTCCTATGATTGCATGGTGTCAACATCCACCCAATAACTACAGCACCCTACACGGATTGTAGGCAAGCCTGTAAGGATGTGATGGATATAATGCAACTTTTTCTGTTATGGAGGTGCAGCATGAAAAGAGTTTGCATACAGTATACAATATTTATTTACATTTCGCTCTCTAAGTTTAATAATAAAAAGAAATAACGCTTATCTAAACTAGAACACTTACCTGGATAAAGTGCCACACACCCAACACCATAGGGATCTATGATATGTTGTCATATCACGAGGTCCAGAGCCTCGGCCACCTCCTCTCTCCTCATTATTGGCCAGTAATGGGCCAACAGTGATGCTTAGGCAGTAGAAAGAGTAGGGACCAGGTTCTTGACCATGTGACATGACTGCACCCACACCACTTGTTATTAATAAGAGCTGTACTTTGCCACATGAAATCTGAGATCTGGCTATAGGAATCTCTAACTTCTGAAATGTTTTCCATTATTTAGTGCAATGCAAGCTATTAAGTTTTCCACTTTGCACTACAAGTGCAAACTACAAGTGCAAAGTACACTTGAAATTTTAATGAAAGTGCACTTGGAAGTGCAGTCGCTGTAAATCCGAGGGGTAGATCTGAAATGAGGGGAAGCTCTGCTGATTTTATTATCTAATCATATGCAAGCTAAAATGCTGTTTTTTTATTTTCCTTGCATGTCCCCCTCAGATCTACAGCAACTGCACTTGCAAGTCCACTTTCAGTGCAATTTCAAGTGCACTTTGCACTTGTAGTTTGCACTTGTAGTGCAAAGTGGATTTGCCTTTAGTAAATAACCCCCATAGTGTTTTTAGCTAAACATGGCAACTTTTAGAGCTACCATGTTCACAGAGACAATAGACTTGACTGTCACCATTTTAGAATTAAATTTAGAATGTATTCCGTATCAGTCTTCCCCTGTAATCTCCCCAGCTGTCCTAGAAAAGACATCTCCTCCACTCCATCTCTGCCGGACATCAATTAAAGGGGTTGTAAAGGTACAATTTTTTTCCTAAATACCTTTACCTTAGGGCAGTCCTCCTTCACTTACCTCATCCTTCGATTTTCCTTTTAAATGTCCTTATTTCTTCTGAGAAATTCTCACTTCCTGTTCTTTTGTCTGTAACTCCACACAGTAATGCAAGGCTTTCTCCCTGGTGTGGAGTGTCGTGCTCTCTAGTGTGGAGAGCCAAGACGCTCTCTACGTTGCAGATAGAGAAAGGAGCTGTATGTTAGTGGGCGTCCTGACTCTCTTGTAGTCCAAAGGAGGGGGCGAGCACGACACTCCACACCAGGGAGAAAGCCTTAAATTACTGTGTGTAGTTACAGACAGAAGAACAGGAAGTGAGGATTCTCATCCTTTTATTTCCCAGCTGCTCTGTTCAGCCACAAGAATGAAGGAAAGACTTTCCTGTGTAAGGTCTCCTATCCAAGTGCAATAAAACTCCTATCCAAGTGCAATATGTTTTAAATTTCCCGCCAATAATTTACTCAGCTCACCTGGGCACATTAATCTCTCTACCCGGTGGACGTCGGGAGGCCTTATTAAAGGCAATCTTGGCTCCGATGGCCACGGCTAGAGTAAAACTAATGACACCACAGATGACATAGACGGTGCTATTGTTCTGGTCAGCATGACCATTATTGTTCAGCTTGCTGTTAGCACTGGTGGTAATAGGCTGGGTTGTGTGTGCCCAGAAAGGACTGTTATAGTTTTTACAGCTGTCCTGGTCCAAGCGCTTGTGACGATGCTCACAACAAAAGCGGTAATGACAAGTGCCACAGCAATAGCGATATGTACCCGTGGTACAGTTAAAGGTGGCATCATACTGTCCCATCACATCATAGTACCCATAGCACATATCTGGTACAATCTGGCTCTTTCCTGATGAGGTATTCTGGGATACCTGTGGTCTTTTTATGTGTGCAAGAAGCATTGGCATTGCCTGGGTTTGGTTCCTTTGCCATTGACTCTGGCCATTGCCAACACTAAGTGCTGAGTGCACACCGAGAGCATCCAGAGTAACACTAAGCAACACTGTCAAGAGATGATACATGGCAGTTCAGAACTGTAGGGTCCAATGGCAGTAACAAATATAATTCTCTTTCTGATATATGAAGGAAGAGGCCTTTGTTGTTTGGCTGTGGTGCTTTAGAAGTCTTCACATGACAAATAATGAAAGTCTATGTACTTCTGAATCACTTCAGACTTCTGTTTTTGCTTTATTAAACTTTATAAAAAGTTGTCTTCATTACAAAAAACAATGACTCCAAACAAAACCTGAAAGAAATCAGAAAGAACAAATTAGGGAAGCAGACAGTATTGATGTACTCTGAAGAGTCATGTGATACTTCACACCTTTTTACTTTTATCTGAGTGGCATTATGACTGCGGGCAAATAAACATTCAGTTGAATAATTTAGAAACACCATTTTATAGAATTATTTACCTGCTATATTTTTTAAGACTTGTGATACTCTAGTTGAATAGACCAGACAGGGCTGTGCTTACCTCACAATAGTCATGGGGCAGCTCTTGGCAACTTGCAGGTACTTATTGACTAAAGAAATATAGCAAACCTGTCCTTTTGGTTTAAAACCCCTCTTTCCGGAAGCATATACTTGGCTCTACTTTTCTCCTTAATTGCTTCTTTTAGCAGCTGGAGGTGAAAAAATTGGATTGGGAAGATAGTCAACCCTGTGGAGGCTCCAACTAGAGTTTCAGGTAGACCTTACACAGGAAAGTCTTTCCTTCACTCTTGTGGCTGAATAGAGCAGCTGGGAAATAAAAGGATGGTAAGTAAGGCTGCGGAAATTAACGATTAATTGCTCAATTAATCGTACATTGATCGGTATTCACCTCTCTGCCGGCTTCCGGGTCTTCAGGGAGTTCCGTCGGAGATCCGGTGACGTCACGGACACCGGCGGGGCTTGCCGTGTCCATCTGAAGGGCTCCTTTGCAGTGCCTTCATATCTGCATGCCGACGGGACCTTACTATCTGCCACACGCAAGGGCTGTTACACTTCCCTCTATCAACCTGGGACTCTACAGCCATCCACTGGGAGTTGTGATAGTTCCCTTCACGGGACATCTACATGCCGACGGACTGATGTTAACCCCTCCTCATCCTCTGGATTCAGCAGTGGTATCGTTGTACACATTTTTATACCAGTATCATACTTAGTTACATGTTTTTATGACTGCTTTTGCTACCATTTGGTATTACTCGCACCATTTTTACAGTTTATGTAGCTACATCGATTTTATCTCCAGTGCAATATTTATTTTGTTACCTACTTGAAGACTATAAAAGTTTTAATGTTATTTCCATCGAGCGCTGCCTTTGTGTGCTTTTTGTATCCTGCTATCCATTTTTCCAGTGGTTGGTGGCTGCACTGGGAATCGGCCTGCAAGGAGATCAGCTAAAAGTAGTTGAATCTGTATGTGCATTATAATGAATCGAAATTAATCGATTAAAAAAATCTATTAATCGAACACAAACATTTTAATCAGTAACAGCCCTAATGGTAAGTATATACTGCTGGGGAAGGAGGCGGGGAAAGTAACCCCTTAACGCCAGCTCCTGCCGGGAGGTTGGGCAGGGTTTCTGATCATGTGAGCGCCGTGATAGGCTTTCACAGTGGTCACATTATTGGAAAGCTGCCGATCACAAGTAGAGATCAGGAGCTTTCCGTTAGCCACTGGTAACTGTTCTGGGAGCACGCAGGGCGCACACTCTTGGCACAGCTCAGTCTGTTTACATTCTGGTATGCATATATATGTGTGTTCAGCATTAAGGCCCATCTGTGAGAGGCCACATATATGCGTATCGTTGGCACAAAGGGGTTAAAGTTCACCTGTTGCTTTGCCATCAATGGCCAAATCAAACATTTGCTTTAAAGTAGAACTTATCTCAACAATGTGGTTGATTTACTAAAACTGGAGAGTGCAAAATTTGGTGCAGCTGTGCATGGTGGCCAATCAGCTTGTAACTTATTTAATTAAGCTTTGAAAAAAAAAATGGAAGCTGGTTTCTATGCAGAGCTGCACCAAATGTTGCTCTCTCCAATTTCAGTAATTCAACCCCAGTGTCTTGTGTTGTCCTTCCCTCCTCCACAAATGCAAAAAAAAAATATTTTATTTTTTACTATTTCACTTTTTTTGTGTTGCAAAAGGCCGCAAAGGCAGCACTTTCAGGTTTCTGGCTTAGTCTGGGCCCTGCTGTCTCCTGGGGTTGCTAGGTCACAGCTATCCCAAAATGCAGTATGTTACTAATCGCATGAATACAAAAGCTGTGGGGTATCACAGGACCATCAACCAAAAACTAGCAGCACACAGATGGACCGCCAGTCTCCGACAGCTCCCAAATGCCTGGGAGTGACCAACAGCACTAGGGTTGCCACATCGTCCCTTTAATCCAGGACACACATTAAGTACACAGGTTCTGTGGCTGATTAAATGGGTTGTAAAGGTAATTTTTTCCCCCCTAAATAGCTTCCTTTACCTTAGTGCAGTCCTCCTTCACTTACCTCATCCTTCGATTTTGCTTTTAAATGTCCTTATTTCTTCTGAGAAATCCTCACTTCCTGTTCTTCTGTCTGTAACTACACACAGTAATGCAAGGCTTTCTCCCTGGTGTGGAGAAAGCCTCTTGAGGGGGAGGGGCGAGCAGGAGGGTCAGGACACTCTCTACTTTGCAGATAGAGAAAGGAGCTGTGTGTCAGTGGGCGTCCTGACACTCCTGCTCGCCCCCTCCACCCTCAAGAGACTTTCTCTTCACCAGGGAGAAAGCCTCGCATTACTGTGTGTAGTTACAGACAGAATAACAGGAAGTGAGGATTTCTCAGAAGAACTAAGGTTATTTAAAAGCAAAATCGAAGGATGAGGTAAGTGAAGGAGGACTGCACTAAGGTAAAGGAAGCTATTTAGGGAAAACATTTTTTCCTTTACAACCCCTTTAAGGTGGTAATTAAACTCACTTGGTGCCTTATCTGCATTAAATCAGCCTCAGAACCTGTGTAATTAATATGTGTCCTGGATTAAAGGGATGATGTGGCAACTAAGGATTAGCCGAACACCCCCCAGTTTGTTTCACACCAGAACTTGTCGAACAGGCAAAAAATTTGTTTAAACACGCGAACACTGTTAAAATCTATGGGACACGAACATGAAAAATTAAAAGTGCTAATTTTAAAGGCTTAAATGCAAGTTATTGTCATAAAAAGTGTTTAGGGACCTGGGTCCTGCCCCAGGGGATATGTATTAATGCTAAAAAAAAGTTTTAAAAGCATACATTTTTTCAGTGATTTTAATAATGCTTAAAGTGAAATATTCCTGTTTTTAACGCATACTGTTAGACAGG
The DNA here is from genome assembly GCF_905171775.1 of Rana temporaria. Classification (NCBI taxonomy): domain Eukaryota; kingdom Metazoa; phylum Chordata; class Amphibia; order Anura; family Ranidae; genus Rana; species Rana temporaria. Next base: position 81,821,779 of record NC_053498.1, read on the forward strand.
TTAATTGGTTGTCTGCGAGCTGGTCGGTAAGTAGGTTTTTCCCTGGGCATTACCCAGGCCTTTGTTGGTGCCTATAGTATGCCTGTAAAGTGGCGCATTAGTCCCTGCAGCAAAATTACATTTCTAAAGGAAGAAAAAGTCATTTTAAACTGCTCGCGGCTATAAAAGTCATTGAAAAAAACAGCATGGGTTCCCCCCAGTCCATTACCAGGCCCTTCAGGTCTAGTATAGATATTAAAATGAATAAAAAATGGCATGGGTGTCCCCCCAAAAATCCATGTACCGCATTACCAATTCACATAGGGGGGGCCGGGATCTAGGGTTTCTCTTGTTAACGGGGGCTTCCAGATTCTGATAAGCCACCCCCACCCGCAGACCCCCACAACCACCGGGCAAGGGTAGTGGGGATGAGGCCCTTTTCCCCATCAACATGGGGACATGGTTCTTTGGACCCTAAAGCATCCTCCCCATGTTGAGGGCATGTGGCCTGGTACGGTTCAGGAGGTGGGGGCACTCTCTCGCCCCCCTCTTTTCCTGCAGCCTGCCAGGTTGCGTGCTCAGATAAGGATCTGGTATGGATGTTTGGGGGGACCCCATGCCATTTTTTTTATGTTGGCGCAGGGTTCCCCCTAAAATCCATACCAGACCTGAAGGGTTGGATTTTGAGGGGACCCCTACGGCATTTAAAAAAAAAATTGCACAGGGTTCCCATTAATATCCATACAAGACCTGAAGGACCTGGTATGGAATTTGGGTGGACCCCCACGCAATTTTTTTAAAATTTTGGTTCGTAATGGACTGGGGGGGAACGTTGTTTTTTTCAATTACTTATTTGTATTGCGGGACCCGACAATTCATTATAGCCGCGAGCAGTTTTAAAATACTTTTTTCCTTAGAAATTTCATTTTGCAGGGACTGTTCTAAACATGGGAAAAATGTGCCACTTTACAGGCATACTATAGACACCCCCCAGGTAAGAAACTTTTATTGTTTCACTTTAAGCATTATTAAAATCACTGCTCCAGAAAAAAATCTTTTTTTTGCATTGATACATCTCCCCTGGGGCAGGACCCAGGTCCCCAAACACTTTTTATGACAATACCATGCATATAAGCCTTTAAAATGATCAATTTTGGTTTTTCATGTTAGTGTCTCATAGACTTTAACAGGGTTCCGCGGCTTTCGAATTTCCCCCGAACTCAGCATATTATTCGGTGTTCGCCAGAACACACGAACAACCAAAGTTTAGCCCGAACTTATGCTTGGGCCGGACCGCTCGCCCAACCCTAGACTGGCAACCCTAGACGGAACATCTGTGCATAAACTGTTTTCTTTTCACATGGCAGTGCAGAACAGGGGCTTGGGGAGGAAGGGGTGGTAATTTCAGAGCAGTTAGGTTCCACTAGTTTAGGGGCAAAGATAAGTCAGCAGCTAGTAAGATGAATTAAAAGACTCTCTGCAGGTCAGGTAACACACATCCCTTTCTTTATGTGCAGGTTCTGCACTGGTGGTCTGTACAAGCTAAAATAAAATGATCCATCTAAGACAGGCAGCATGTGGCCTACAACTGTGTGCCTTGGCTTAAATTGAAGTGCATATGAACAAAAATTTTACAGTTCCCCTCTCCTAATATTCATAATATAGGGATATTGTGTTCCATAGTCCACAGAGAGAGATGGAAACAATGCTTACTAATTACAGTCAACAATCACAGGTTTTTGATAGGATCAACAAGAATTTAGTTAGTATTAATGAACAGATATAACAAAACGCTTTCAAGGTATATTTAACAGTCGAAAAAGAGAGCAAATTAAAGGAGTTCATTGTTAGGGTTACCATACACTTTAAGTGATTAATTTATAATAATGGGCCATTATGGGATTACAGTGACAGCCAATCACAGTAATCACATGATCAGGAGTGTATTTTTGCAGATTTCATTTATATCACAGCAAAAAAGGAGAGACAACTGAAGAAAGAAGGACAGAATCATTTAGTGCCAATTGAGGGACTATTCCTCCAAATGAAAAACACATGGTAGCTATTAGGGTTGTCCCGATACCACTTTTTTAGGACCGAGTACAAGTACCGATACTTTTTTTCAAGTAGTCGCCGATACCGAATACCGATACTTTTTTTAAATGTGTCCCCAAATGCAGCCATGTCCCCCCCATATGCAGCCATGTCCCCCACATATGCAGCCATGTCCCTCTAGCCATGTCCCTCACATATGCAGCCATGTCCCTCTAGCCATGTCCCTCACATATGCAGCCATGTCCCTCTAGCCATGTCCCTCACATATGCAGCCATGTCCCTCTAGCCATGTCCCTCACATATGCAGCAATGTCCCTCTAGCCATGTCCCTCACATATGCAGCAATGTCCCTCTAGCCATGTCCCTCACATATGCAGCCATGTCCCTCTAGCCATGTCCCTCACATATGCAGCCATGTCCCTCTAGCCATGTCCCTCACATATGCAGCCATGTCCCTCTAGCCATGTCCCTCACATATGCAGCCATGTCCCTCTAGCCATGTCCCTCACATATGCAGCCATGTCCCTCTAGCCATGTCCCTCACATATGCAGCCATGTCCCTCTAGCCATGTCCCTCACATATGCAGCCATGTTCCTCTAGCCATGTCCCTCACATATGCAGCCATGTCCCTCTAACCATGTCCCTCACATATGCAGCCATGTCCCTCTAGCCATGTCCCTCACATATGCAGCAATGTCCCTCTAGCCATGTCCCTCACATATGCAGCAATGTCCCTCTAGCCATGTCCCTCACATATGCAGCCATGTCCCTCTAGCCATGTCCCTCACATATGCAGCCATGTCCCTCACATATGCAGCAATGTCCCTCTAGCCATGTCCCTCACATATGCAGCAATGTCCCTCTAGCCATGTCCCTCGATGCGGCGGCGCGATGCGGCGGCAGCGGCGGGGGGGGAAAGGGGGGGGAAGTATTCTATTTAGGTATCGGGCGTATTTGCGCGAGTACGAGTACTCCCGCAAATACTCGGTATCGGTCCCGATACCGATACTGGTATCGGTATCTGGACAACCCTAGTAGCTATGACAAAGCGCTCATACAATTCGTTTTATAGATAACCGTGCTAACGCCACTGTGAATTAAATCCTGTGAAAACTGATTCATTATAAAAGATTATATACAAGTGAACCATACAAATCTCATATATGTGCAAAAGTGCCAGTGTCCAGATATTTAAACCATACAAATTAACAAAGAAATGTCCATCAAAAATATGTATCCAATTTTTTCAAAAAATGTCCACCGAAAATTCAATGTCAATGCTATTGCATACTCCTCAAAATGCATACATCCAGTTTCTTATTGTGCACGCTTTTCACCACCAATCCTGTGCTGAATCCTCCACCATGCAGATTTCTCGCTCACAAAATTTACATATATTATGAGCGTAATGCTCCAATCCTATCATCCAATCCTATATCCTATATTCACTTATATGGAGTGTCCCCTCTTGCTCAATTGGAAAATAAAATAAATGCTATCATTGCACAACATGTTTATTCTTTAATGCATAAAACACATCCAATTCTGAATTTCCATCTCACATTTAAAAGTGCCTCGAACCTGCACCTGAGTCTATCCAGCTATCCATATCGATGGCTTGCATGTCGTTCCGTGCAAAGGAAACGGCGTGCGTTTCAAATCTCAGATTCAATGGTACCAGGGGCAGGAAGTGACGTGTGTGTCGCACCACTATGGCTCGACGCATTTCACATGAATAATACGTCATCAGGAAGCTTTGAAGCTATGACAAAGAAATGCAATGATATTCTCATTCAATCTAATATTTTTTGGTCTTTGATATTCAGTAATGCTTACTTTTAGTGTGCAGTACATTTATGCATTCTTTCAATCTGGGAAAACAGACCATTTTCACATACTATTTAATCTATTTAATGTAGAAAAGTAATTAACTGTTTATATAGTCAAGTAATACTTGCATTGTGACCTTTGCCCAATGTAATCTAGTCAAGTGGTTAAAACATATATTGTATATCTATTCTATTCTATTTTGGTATAATCTAAAGTGGTTGTATACTCAAAAATGTGACTTTACGTTTATTAATGCATGGCATTATTGTACATCGTTTGCTCTTAGCCTTTTTTTTTACCTGTGTCATTCTGTAAATTATGACTGCAATAAGTAGTGCGGACATGTTCCGCGCATGCGCCGGATCCCCATTCATTCCGGCAAGCAGAGCGTCTGCCGGATGAATTCTTTCTTTATGTCGAGGCTGCGTCAGCGCCGACATCCCCCGATGGTTCGTCCACAGCCAAGGAGAGCATGATGGTTGAACACAGTGACCTTGCTACACACGGCGGGATTACACAGGCAAGAAGAAACTGTGGGCGGAAGACCACAAGTAAAGCCTCGTACACACGACCGAGGAACTCGACGGGCGAAACACATCGTTTTCCTCGTCGAGTTCCTTGTTAGGCTGTCGAGGAACTCGACAAGCCAATTTTCTCCATTCCCGTCAAGGAAATAGAGAACATGCTCTCTTTTTGGCTCGTCGAGTTTCTCAACAGTTTCCTCGACGAAAATGTACACACGACTGGTTTCCTCAGCAAAAAAATATCTCCCAGCAAGTGTGTACGAGGCCTAAGATGGCTCGGATTTACCACAATAATTTATCTTTACACGATCACCAATTACACAGTAAGTCAAATAATGTAGATAAAACAATAGAGCCAAATCGATGTATAACTATATGATCTTTAAAACCATATAAATTGTTATGATAGTACCGGGGGTATACAACCGCTTTAAGGCTAGTGCATTTTTATTTTTTATTTTTAGCAAATTAGCATTACTTTCACATGCAGCGTTATAGAGCTGGGCTTGTCACAGAAGGATTCACTACAGCAGCTCAAAGCACCTTCATTTCATCTGTAAAGCCTTGGATGGAATTTCGAAAAAGTCCCAATATGTGGTTCATCCTTTTCCATGAGTTGCCATTTATTTACCAAAGTGTCAGACAGCAGACAAGTCAGCCTATATGGTGGCCTTACTGACATTTTTCCTGATTTCAGGGTTCATATTTCTGTTTTGAGAGAGAGAGAATTTGAGTGAATAACAGCACACATTTGTCCTTGAGAAGCACTATAACTATTAAAAATGTTTTTGAAAGTAAATATATTCATACAGTATGAATAGCTTTAAAACAAAAAAAGTATAAAATGTAGGCACTTAGGCTACCTACAGTGATGCTCATTCTTCTCTGTTTTACCCAAATGCTGGTCTGTTCTGAATAGTTAAAACTCTGAGGCCTCGTACACACGACCGAGGAACTCGACGGGCGAAACACATCGAGTTCCTCGTTGAGTTCCTCGTCGAGTTCCTTGTTAGGCTTGTCGAGGAACTCGACAAGCTTGCTTTGCGTACACACAGTCAAGCCAAAATCTCCTCGTTCTCAAACGCGGTGACATACAACACATACAACGGCAGGGGAAGTTCGATTCCACTGGCTAAACTCTTGGGGCTGCTTTTGCTAATTTCATGTGTTTGCGTGTTAAATAAAAGTTTGGTAAGAGACGATTTGCACTTTTCAGTCTGTTACAGCTTTAAAAATATGTTATCTCCATTACAAATGCTACTTTTACTCCAGTCTCATACTTTAATCTGAGCAAGCGCGGGTTTCTTAGCATACAGACGTTCGAGTTTCTCGTTGAAAACCAACCCGTCGAGGATCTCGACGAGCCAAATCAGACTACCGTCGAGGAAATAGAGAACTTGCTCTCTTTTTGGCTCGACGAGGTTCTCGACAGTTTCCTCGACGAAAATGTACACACGACCGGTTTCCTCGGCAAAAAAATATCTCCCAGCAAGGTTCTTCCTTCCAGCTCTGTAACTTTTCTATTGACCGATCACAATAGACTGCCTTATTGGCCAATAAGAATGTTGGGGGGGTGGAGCTTTACGTATTCGGAAAAAGCTTTGCCCATTCAGAAAGGCTTTCCCATTGCCTATAGCTAAAAAGAATTAGGAATTGCACTGCATTCCAGAGCAGAGCGATAATATATAACATGTTTGCATTATATTATACCATTCTGCTGGATCCCAAATGTTACCAGACAGAAACGCAGTGCACTATGCCTCTGTGCAGTGAAATGTAATAAAAATGATTGAAGCAGTACACTTAAAACAACGTTTGTTACAAAATAAAAGAAAAAGGGATAAATTGCACATCACAACACCGTACATTTAGGGTGTGAACAGGATAATTGTTTTCTACGGGACTTGTCCACACTCTACATGTACAGTGGTGTGCAGAAAGATGCAGCTCAATGGACATGGTATGAACAAGCCCTTAAAGCAGAGGCTCACCCAAAAGGAGAAGCTCTTCTTGTTCGTACAAGGGGGGGGGGGGATCAGGGGTCAGTGAGGCTGCTATTCATGTTTTTTTTTTTCAGTTTGTTTGCGGCCACCCAAAAATTTTGAGCACCAGCTGCATGCATATATTCAGCGTCTTGGCGGGTGGGCATTAACGCCAGGAGTCCGCATATATGCAGCCTTATGTAAACACAAAACTGTGCTGAGAGCACGTGCCATGCGCGCTCTCAGTACAGTCACCAGTGGAGACCAGAAAGCTCCCAATGCTCACTTGCGATTGGGAACTTTCTGATCATGTGACTGCTGTGATAGCCAACCACAGCGTTCACATGACCCCAATACCCGCCTCCAAGCATCTAGAATTACTTTAATGCCCTGTACACACAATCAGTTTTTCTGGTAGGAAAATTGTGTAGTTTTTTTTCAGCAGGAAAACATCTAAAAACTTGTCTAGCATACACACGGTCACACAAATCTTGTGTGAAATTCCGAACATCAAAAACGGGGTGACATACAACACGTACGAAGAGCCGAGATCATTGACGTTCCATAGGCAGTTCGGCAGTTCTGCTTGATTCTGAGCATGCATGGTTTAGATCAATCTATCCAATGAAGAGCGGAGAAACCGTGTTGAGAGCGAGGAGGGATCGTGCGCACAGAAATTCGGGGCTCAGGTCAGTGGCGCAAACAAACTGAAAAAAACCCCCTTATTAATTGCAGCCTTACGGTGCCCATTAAACGCAGCTACTGTGCCCATCAATTGTCGCCAGTACGGCAGTTAGAGGCTTAAATAAGGCGTGAGGAAGCGACACTGTACCCGGTGATCTTTGACTTCTTCCATGTTGTTCAGATAGATCTCCACCTCTTTAAGGTTGCCTACCCCAGGTATAACATGTTTGTTACTTTAATAAAAAAAATCACCCTTTAGAAACACTTTAAAGTTCATTGTTAGAGTTTGCATACATTCTAAAGACATGTTTTACCCTATGTAGTGGCAAGATAACCTATGACTTATTTTGAATGATTACAAACAAGGTGCAGCACAATATGCGTGGGCCGATTACATATTTAATAAATATTTTAAGAGGAATGTACAATTCGTTTCCTATGTGTTTTTAGTACAATGGAACCCTTTGGGAAGTTTTCTGTGCTCTGTATGGTTTGTTGTTGAGAAGCAGAATGTTGTCACAGTACGATGTCTGTGATACTTTGTAACTCTGCAGTCAGTTCAATAGAGCTAATGCGCTGTAATATAATACAAAAGTAGCGTGTCAAATGAATTTCAAAATACAATAGAAATTACCACAGTACTATGCTTGTTTTCAGTTAGTTATTACCCTTCACACGCTAACTCAATTTCTTGCATTAAAGGGGCCATAATTGATGTATTTAACAAGCCAAAGTGCTGTAGCCAAGAGCAGCCAATCAGAATCCACCTACTGAAAGCTGTTGTATAGTGCTATTTATTTGGCTACTGCTGTGTTTTTCTGCCCCTTTTTGTAACATTCTGTGTGATTTCCCAAACCTCTTCACTTCTGTTGCAGTTATGAGTGCTGCTGTATGCACACTACAAATGCCATAGTCCATAGTCCTATGTCTATCTTGAAATCAAGCAAAAGAGGGTCCTTATTTTCCTAATGGCTCATACACACGGCACGACTTTCCGAGAAAAAAAGTCAGACTTTTATTTGTCGGAAGTCCGATGGACCTTAGATAGAGAACCAGTTCTCTTTCTTTCTGTCGGACTTCCGACAGACTCACGGTGGACTTTTGCACGGTCAAATATCTGACCATGTATACAAAGCATCACAGGAAGTCAGAACGCAGCTGAAAAAACAAAGGAATCTGGGAATATGTAGGAGCTTGAGAGCAATAGAAGGTACTTTTTAAGTTAAGAATACATACTTGAATATCTTTTTTTTTTTTTTTTTTAAACAGAGTTTAGTGTTACTTTAACATAAGTCTCTAGAACAAACATACACAAAGTGGAAACTTTTAAGCCCCATACACACCATCAGATTTTCTGCAGATTTTTGTCTTCAGATTTACCAAAACCATATAATATGAGGTCAAACCTTAAGAGTTTCAATTTGTATGCAATCAGGCAGGCCCTTGTACTACATGGGTTTGGTAAATCTGAAGGCAAAAATCTGCAGATAATCTGATGGTGTGTATGGGGCTTTAGACTTGTACTTTGTACTACTAGATTGTACTTGAAATGTAGTCAGATGAAGGGAAATTTCAAACAAGCTCAATAGCTCTAGTGAGGTGGCTTTCACACAGCAAGGCTTCCATTGATGGGCACCCAGCAGTAGCTTAAACCATACAAATAAAGAAAGAAGCTCCGGACCAAAACCAGATGAGGAGTCCAAGATAATTTTAATTGTTGGCAAAAACTTATATACAATAGCCAAAGCATTTCAGGGGTTGGTCAAGTTCTTCCCCTTCATCAAGGCTCAACACAAGACAGCAGCAACTGCTGTCAAGTTGTTACTCCATGCAGAGAGTTTGATACTGGTTCCACAGTGCAATATAAATGTTACATACAAGTCCATCCAGTTCAACCACAAATAAATAAATAATTAAATAATAATAATAACAATAATAATATAATAATACAATCCCATATACCGAATTATATACCCACAGTTGATCCAGAGGAAGGCAAAACCCCCCAGCAGAGCACAATCCAATTTGCTACAGCAGGAGAAAAAATTCCTTCCTGATCCCCCGAGAGGCAATCGGATATTCCCAGGATCAACTTTACCTATAAATGTTAGTACCCAGTTATATTAGGTACATTTAGGAAAGTATCCAGGCCTTTCTCAAAGCAATCTACTGAGCTGGCCAGAACCACCTCTGCAGGGAGTCTGTTCCACATTTTCACAGCTCTTACTATGAAGAAACCTTTCCGTATTTGGTGGTGAAATCTCTTTTCCTCTAGACGTAAAGAGTGCCCCCTTGTCCTTTGTGTTGAACGTAAAGTGAATAACTCAACACCAAGTTCACTATATGGACCCCTTATATATTTGTACATGTTGATAATATCCCCCCTTAATCTCCTCTTCTCAAGAGAGAATAAATTCAGTTCTTCTAATCTTTCCTCATAGCTGAGCTCCTCCGTGCCTCTTATCAGTTTGGTTGCCCTTCTTTGCACTTTCTTCAGTTCCCCGATATCCCTTTTTAAGAACTGGGGCCCAAAACTGAACTGCATATTCCAGATGAGGTCTTACTAATGATTTGTACAGGGGCAAAATTATATCTATATCTCTGGAGTCCATACCTCTCTTAATACAAGAAAGGACTTTGCTCACTTTGGAAACTGCAGCTTGGCATTGCATGTTATAATTGAGCTTATGATCTACCAAAACCCCCAGATCCTTCACTAGGGATTCCCCTAGTTGTACTCCCCCTGTGAAGTCTCTGTTTTATCTGGGTCCAATAAAGTTTTATTCTATGTTGAGCCCTGATTAGGGGTAATGTTGGAGAGTGGTGATTTAGTTGTGTACAAAGAAGAGGAGTTTCTCATAGGTGCTAAGCAGAGACTAAGCTGGTTTAAGCAGGTGGATCAATGTAGTTGGTGCTTCACAGCCTGTGAGACAGCATTTGGAATGGTAGCTCAGTATGGAGGAGAAAAAACTGATGAATACCAGTTATCTTTAGTGTATGCGCAAGTCAATGTAGCTTCTCCACTCAGTCTGTAAGTGGTAGCCCAATGGCCGATGAGAGGAAACATAGTTCTCAAGAAGCTTTGGTAAAGATAGAACAGTAGGCAGATGGATTAGCATGGGAAAAGCATGGATTTGTCAGCTTCAGAGGAGGGAAAACCTCTTGGTCAGTCTGTCATACTTGTATATACAGGGGTGAACTGGCCTGCCGGAGCACTGGAGCATCTTCCATTGAGCCCCGAGTATCTAGGGCAAAAACGGCATTAAAAGTACCTAGTAGGGGGCCCGTCCCCTACCATCTCCTAGCAACTAATGCCGCGTACACACGATCGGTTAAACCGATGAGAATGGTCTGATGGACCGTTTTCATCGGTCAAAACCGATCGTGTATGGGCGCCATCAGTTAGTTAACCATCGGTTAAAAAAAAGGCAACTTGTTTTAAAATTAACCGATGGATTCCTAACCGAGGACAAAACCGATCGTTAGTAGGCACAACCATCGGTTAAAAATCCACGCATGCTCAGAATCAAGTCGACGCATGCTTGGAAGCATTGAACTTCGTTTTTTTCATTGTTTTTTACTTCACCGCGTTCTGACACGATCGTTTTTTTAACCAACGGTGTGTAGGCGCGATGGACCATCAGTCAGCTTCATCGGTTAACCGATAAAAATGGTCCATTGGTCCGTTCTTATCGGATGGACTGATCGTGTGTACGCGGCATAAGCTAGAGAGCTGTATGATGTGTATTTATATGTATACAACCCATACAATACAATACAATACATAGCATACAGCTTCACATTCCAGTCGTAGGAAATGACAGCGATATGCAGTCAAGTGGCCAGGCTATGTATCGAATGGGCGGGGCTGGCAGTGTGTGTATAGTTAGTGGATAGATGAGCTGGCACACGATATTTTGGCTGTAACTGACAACTCCCTGGGCTGTTGATTACATAGCCTGGCCCACGCACATCTCTGTGATGTCAATGAAAACTGCTGGCACGCTGTGTCAAGAAAGCCTGTGTGTACGCCTGCCTGTGCTGCTAATGCAAAAAACAAAACAAAACCCGAACCTTTAAGCAAAATAAAGACACTTTGCAGTTTTCTTTCTTGATTTGCAATAGATAATCCAGAAGCATGTATGCAGTTAAATTTAGCATCTTACAGACCAGGCATACTTTGACTAAACCTTGGGACAAGGATCACAGTAAAACTACACAGCTGCCCAAACATTGTTAGATTACTCAAACCACACAACCAAAATGAATGAAGGACTCCTCTTGCAATGATGTTGTATTCTGGATGCACTGATTAGCAGCTATAGTTGATTTACTGCAGCCAGTAACATTTTTCCAACATGTCCATTCAACAGAAGTTCCAGACTTATTCCAGGCCTATGACTCAGTAGTACTGACATTTGAAGATTAATTGTTCCACAGTGCCTGCAGCTACAGAAGTCAGCGAGGACCTGGTTTTAGACTCATTTACTGCTTGTTGAGAAATATACTTGAGTGTCCATGGCCTGGCAAAAGGTTCATTTAAAAAAAAAAAAATGTGTCCACTCAGCTGATCTACTAAAGAAGTTGGGAATCTGTATTTATTGAATTGAGTGGTGGTTTATTTGAATTAGCCAGTCCTGTGAAACTAAGTTTTCTATTTACAGTAAAACCTTGAATTGCGTGCATAATTCGTTCCGGAAATATGCTTGTAATCCAAAGCACTTGTGTATCAAAGTGAATTTTCCCATAAAAAATATTGGAAACTAAAATGATTCGTACCACAACCATTTATTCACAGGTCTTTCAGTTTATAGTCCATATAAAAAGATTATAGCAATGTGATAATTTGTGTAACCATAAAATGTCCATCTACAAATGGAAGCCTCCACAAGGAGATTAGAAGCAAAATCCAGCAAGAGCTACAGAGTATAAAAGAGAAGAGAGGTGTAACAATATGGTTACATTTAATGAAGATACAACATTTAGCAACTCACATGGTTGATGATTAAAAGAGGCACATGCAAGTATGCAGGCATTCTGGTTAAAGCGATCCACATAGACCATTCTCCTGACCGCTGGCTCTCACCACTATCAGTCTGCAATCATGACTGGGAACACTACCTTCCAGTATAGTGATCTGAATGCGAAGCTTGAACCGCTCGTGGAAGGGACGACATCAATGTGTCTAATTTAATCATCAACCATGTGAGTTTCTAAATGTTGTACCTTCATTAAATGTAACCATATTGCTACACTTAAGCCCTGTACACAAGATCGGTTTGTCTGATGAAAACAGACCGATGGACCGTTTTCATCGGACAAACCGATCGTGTGTGGGCCCCATCGGTTTGTTTTTCCATCGGTGAAAAAAAAATCGAACATGTTTTAAAATTTCCCTATGGATAAAAAAACGATAAAAAAAAAACGATCGTCTGTGTGGAAATCCATCGGTCAAAAATCCACGCATGCTCAGAATCAAGTCGGTGCATGATCGGAAGCATTGAACTTCATTTTTCTCAGCACGTCGTAGTGTTTTACGTCACCGCGTTGGACACGGTCTAATTTTTGACTGATGGTGTGTAGACAAGACTAATGAAAGTCAGCTTCATCGGATAAAAAAATATATCAAACAATATTGCGCAAACCACAGGGTGGTCGTGAATCAGGCTGCCAACACAACAAAGCGGATACTTCGTGAAAAACAATGTGAAAAAAATGTAGCGCCAAGAATTTAAAGTGATTATAAATCACCTAAAAAGGATGATATAAAGGTGCATATGACAGTCAAACGACTGATGACAATGACTGCTCTGGTGACACAAAAATTATATATACAAAACCTGTGTAGTAAGATCAAAACACATGCAACTCAGTTGAAAATACCAATGTGGATGGTGCAAATGGAATGACAAGTGATCTGATCAACTATAAAAATGAGACAGAGCATCTGGTCTCTCATAAACACCCACTAGGTGTTGAATGAAAAATACAAGTGCAAAAAAACTGGACTTAATAAACCATATGTGATGGTGAATTAGAATAATGCACCTGAAAATCCATACAAAAGTGAACTAAAAAGTCCTTAAAAGTGCATATATGTTTCTTCAAATGTTGGGGTGGAGCAATATGTCCCTCCTAAAACTTTGAGCAAATTCCATACATTCATTGACGTACAAAAATACATACGTAAATTGAATATACAGCGCTATTTTATTAGCAATCCATGTAGATCTAGTCTACCAGACATATCCTCTCGGATTGTTCATACAGGACTTTCCAATCCGTCTGTTTTTAACCCCTCTTGTCCTATGGCTCCCAATGTCAGGATATTTAGAGATATGGTCCTAAAAGACTTAGATGAATTGCCCTTAAAGAAAACATTCATTGATCCACACATCAAGTTGGGTTTAAAAAGTCTATGCGAGCATAAGGATCTGGTTATCCGTCCGGCAGACAAGGGGGGAGGGATTGTAGTACTGGACAAGTCCGCTTATCATGCGGAAATGTTACGTATTTTGGGAGACAGTGACACATATGTAAAACTACCCTCAAATCCCACTTCTAGAATTAAGTCCTCGTTGAGCAAAATACTCACTAGAGGAGCTCAAAATGGAATTTTAGATAAGAAGGAACATGCATATCTCATGCCGAAAGTTCCCCGAATCCCCACCATGTATTTTTTACCGAAGATACACAAGAGTAATGTCAATCCTCCCGGGAGACCCATCATAAGTGGGATCAATTCTATAACTTCCCGCATAGGGAAGTATATAGATTACCACTTGCAACCTATGGTTAAGGACATTCCTTCGTATTTGAAGGACACGAGACATACCATAGCTCGCCTGAATGAGGTTGTGTACAGTGGAGACGTCCTGTTAGTTACAGCAGACGTGTCTTCCCTGTACACGAGTATCGCCCACCATCTAGGGTTCCAGGCAGTGGAGAATTTTCTCGATCGTAATGTCAGCATTCCCACTATACAGAAGTATTTTGTTATGGACCTACTTAGGTTTGCTACCAGCAATAATTACTTCTGGTACGATGGAGATTTTTTTCCTACAATTAAAGGGAGTGGCAATGGGGGCCAAGTTTGCCCCCAGCCTTGCCAACATTTTCATGGCCAAGTGGGAGGAGGATGTCGTCTATGCCTATAACAGGCCGGAGATTCTTCTCTGGGCCAGGTATATAGACGACATCCTCCTCCTATGGAATGGTGACCTCAAATCGTCGGACCATTTTTTGCCATGTTGAATAGAAATGAGGTGGGGATTCACCTTACCTATGAGGCAAGTTTTAGTAGCGTCAATTTCCTTGATCTTGAAATCTCAGTCCAACCAAACCGTTTGATTACCAAAACACATTTCAAGAACACGGATCGCAACAGCTATATCCCCACTGATAGCTGTCATCATCCGGGTTGGCTTAATTCCATTCCTAAAAGCCAGCTGTTGCGAATCCGACGTAACTGTTCAGATGTTACAGATTTCTTTACTCAAGCACAAGTGTTGAAACAGAGGTTTTTGGACAAGGGATATTCAGGTGCTAAAATAGATGCTGAAATAGAGGATATTGGAAGGTTGGACCACTCTTCACTTACAGTTGAAAAGATCAAAAAGGCTCAAGACCCAAAGTTCAAAAACGCTTTCTTTACAACTTTTTCTGGACAGTACAAACAAATTAAGAATATCATATACAGACATTGGGGGATTCTCAAAGAAGACCAGTTGTTGGGTCCTACCTTACCCACCAATGCTATGGTGATCTATAGGGGGGCCACTTCTTTGAAACATCAAGTTGCCCAGAATGTGATTGACCCCCCAGTGAAACCCTCCTTTTTTCCCCTGTCTAAGGGCTTCCATCCCTGCAGGAAGTGTAGGGTATGTCTCAACAATACACAGGGACGGAAGAAAACAATCTCCTTCAAATCCACCGTTACTGGGATAATTTATCCCATGAAACAATTTTTCACGTGTGCCTCCACGCACATAGTGTACCTGATCACCTGCCCTTGTGGAAAACAGTACGTTGGTCGGACCATACAGAGCTTTTCCACAAGGGCAGGTGAACATGTTGCAAAAATCCTTAAGGGATGCGACAAACATACAGTACCGAGACATTATCTCGAGGTACATAATAAGAAAATAGAGGGCACTACATTTGCCATTATTGATAAATTTGTTCCCCACTGGAGGGGTGAACCCCTGATCAGAGGGGTTTCAAAACTAGAGAGCCCCATACACACCATCAGATTATCTGCAGATTTTTGTCTTCAGATTTACCAAAACCATGTAGTACAAGGGCCTGCCTGATTGCATACAAATTGAAACTCTGAAGGTTTGACCTCATATTATATGGTTTTGGTAAATCTGAAGACAAAAATCTGCAGATAATCTGATGGTGTGTATGGGGCTGAGGTCTTCTGGATCTACATGCTCAAAAGTTACGCACCATTCGGACTTAACGTCGAATGGGATTTAAATGCGTTTATAAATCAATCTTAAAACAATCATTAGGGCACATATATATTTTATATTTTTACATTAGGATTATTTTTTATTTTTTTATTTTTTATTCCAATTAGGGTCTTACCTTCATTATGAATGCCTAAGTGTAATATGTACTTTAAGTGGGTTATTCCATTTAATTGCCCACTCTGATTATATGTATATGATTGTTTTATTTATGGATGCATATCTTGGCGTATTTTTCTTGATGTTAATCCACCTGCGTGTAAGCCTCCTTTTTATCCCTTTTTTATTCCTTTTTGCCATTTTTATTTATTAATTTTTTGGATTGGGATTTATGGGTTACTTATCATTAGCCTGTGAGGATCACCTGGAATGAACTTGTTTTTGTCCCCCTGCGGAGTATATGCCATCCGACAGTACACGAATGATTCACCGCATTCTTTCAGTGTACACTGTCTAGGTACTTCCTGGAACGCATGATGAGGCGCGGCGCCAACGTGCTGGCACCTCTCGCGTCGTGGGGAGATTGATGAGTGCTGCTGATTGGATGGCAGACTCGTGCATCTGTGCCACTCTGATTGGCGGAGAGGGGAGTGACCTGGGAACCCACACAGCTTTCTTAATTATTAAGGAACGTGGCGCTGACGTTCTGACATCATGACGCTATTGCGTTCCCATGAGAAACCCAGTTCTTATTCTGTCCTATCCAGGGAGAGAAAAATGAAGGGCATTTACATAGCCCTATCAGCGTTTGTCTATGACCATTTCCGGTCTTGGAACGCACAATGAACTAAAGGGAAGTACATATATGAAACGCACGCCATTGTAGCGAGGCGGACCAGGTGTTGGCTGTCACGGATCTGGAGGAACAGGTATTTATAGCAGTAGAGTGTGAGGGACTGTCAGATACCCCAGTTGAAGTCCTCTCGTGACGAAACCGGTCGGGTGATAGCTCTCTTACAACTCTACTGCTGACTTTTTGGAATTCTCCTTTACCTCTTCAAGGTGGGAGCGCTTGCTGCCTTTTTTTCAGTTGTTGAGGTTTTTTACTGATTTTTTGTCTGCTGCTGTTTTATAACTGTTCACCCAAGTGTGGCTTTGCTAGCCTTTCACTTTTATTTTTATTTTTGGGTTTTTGCCACTGTGTGTGCAATTTGAAAAAGTTTTTAATAAATTACTTTTTACACTATGAGGAACACCTCTATATTGTTTTCTTTTTGCATAACAATCGGGGTGTTTGGAGCAACCTTGACGGGCTGATTTTCATCTACAACACTCTCCCCGGACATTCAAGACGGTGTGCGGTTATCTTTGGATCGTACCATCTCAAGTGGAGACTCCCAGATTCAGACGGTAGTCTGTCAAAGCCTTGACGACCCTCCCACCGTACGGTGAGGTTGAGGGTCCACCTTTTCTGGTAAGAGTACCCACCCTTACAATTGATGTCCATGCATGAAGAGAGTTATTTGTGTTGAAGATCTCTTGCTCCACCCCAACATTTGAAGAAACATATATGCACTTTTAAGGACTTTTTAGTTCACTTTTGTATGGATTTTCAGGTGCATTATTCTAATTCACCATCACGTATGGTTTATTAAGTCCAGTTTTTTTGCACTTGTATTTTTCATTCAACACCTAGTGGGTGTTTATGAGAGACCAGATGCTCTGTCTCATTTTTATAGTTGATCAGATCACTTGTCATTCCATTTGCACCATCCACATTGGTATTTTCAACTGAGTTGCATGTGTTTTGATCTTACTTCACAGGTTTTGTATATATAATTTTTGTGTCACCAGAGCAGTCATTGTCATCAGTCGTTTGACTGTCATATGCACCTTTATATCATCCTTTTTAGGTGATTTATAATCACTTTAAATTCTTGGCGCTACATTTTTTTCACATAGCTTCATCGGATATCCGAGGAAAAAATCCATCGGATTAGATTCCATCAGATATCCGATCATGTGTACAGGGCTTAAGAGACATCTCTCTTCTATGTTATACTCAGTTGTGACATTACGCTACTCTTATATCAAGACATTGCTTGTATATCAAGTCAAAATTTATTTAAAATTTAGCTTGTCTTGCAAAAAGCTCTCAAACCAAGGTTTTACTGTATTTATTTAATCCACACATAACTGGGCATTTAAAGTGAACACATCAGCAATTTATTGAGTGAATATTTTAAACTCCTTTAAAATAATAAATAAATAATAAATTAACTTGACAGTTTAGTAGGGAGTATTTACAGCACACAGCTGCAACTAATGTTAGCTTTCTACTGTGCACTTGCATTGTTAGATCTGTATTCTTTTCTCATAGGTACATAGGGCCAGATTCAGGTAGAATTGCGGCCCCATAACGGATCGTAGATACGTTACACCGCCGCAAGTTTTCATCGCAAGTGCCTGATTCACAGAGCACTTGCAATGAAAACCTACGCCGGCGGCCTCCGGCGTAAGCCCGCGTAATTTAAATGGGCGTGTGCCATTTAAATTAGGCGCGCTCCCGCGCCGGACCTACTGCGCATGCTCCGTTTCGTAACTCCCGCCGTGCTTTGCGCGAAGTGACGTCATTTTTTCGAACGGCGACGCGCGTAGCGTACTTCCGTATTCCAGGACGTGTTACGCAAACAACGTGAAATTTTAAATTTTGACGCGGGAACGACGGCCATACTTTAGACAGCAATACGTTTGCTGTCTAAAGTTAAGGCACCTAAAACGACAACTAACTTTGCGACGGGAAACTAGACTAGCGGGGACGTAGCGAACGCGAAAAACCGTTGTGGATCGCCGTAACTCCTAATTTGCATACCCGACGCTGGTTTACGACGCAAACTCCCCCCAGCAGCGGCCGCGGTACTGCATCCTAAGATCCGACAGTGTAAAACAATTACACCTGTCGGATCTTAGGGATATCTATGCGTAACTGGTTCTATGAATCAGTCGCATAGATACTCTGAGAGATACAATGGAGTATCTGAGATACTCCGTCGTATCTCCTTTGTGAATCTGGGCCATAGTGGGTTAGGCTGAATAAAATCACAGGTCCATCCAGTCTTCATATATGAAATTCTGATTAGGATGAGGGAGGGGTTAATGACTAACAAAAATTTACATCATGAAAAGATTTGCTTCAACTTCATGTAAATGACTTACAATGATTATATGATAGAATTGTCGTAACACACCTGATTATAATAATTGTTTTCAGATGACCAGCCTAGTTTATAGAGATTTTTTGATTGTTCTATATGTGTGAAAATCAATGACTTATGTAATTACTAGGTGATCAAACCACTCATTTAGGAAAGAAAAGATCAATGCACACAGAGCAAACATTAGTCACCAGCTGTGTGTATACTGTACTATGTAATAAAGCCCTGAGATATTTTCTTAAATTCTCTATACTTAAAGCTTAACTCCGAGATAAGCAATTTTTGTCTAAATACAAAAAGCATGTGTATTCTCACTTTTGGTGTGCTTAATGTATTTCTTTCAGATCTGGGCAATAATCTGGTAAAAATAGAAATTAAAAGCTTTGCTTCTGTGCAGGAGCATCCTGTAATAAAGACCGGTCACTGCGGCTCTCCCTCCTTATGCAGGGTGACTGGTCTTGTCTCCTCCCCCTCCTGTAGGTTTCTGCAGGCAGACTGTAGTGGGTGGAGCCTGTTGCCCCCCTTCCACAATTCTGCTCAGGCTATTTATAGTACAGTGATTAAGTTACTGCTACTTTTATAAGGTAATATCTGGGTCTTATAAGGCGTTTAACCACTTCAGCCCCGGACCATATTGCTGGTCAATGACTGGGCCACTTTTTGCGATTCGGCACTGCGTCGCTTTAACTGACAATTGCGCGGTCGTGCGACGTGGCTCCCAAACAAAATTGGCGTCCTTTTTTTCCCACAAATAGAGCTTTCTTTTGGTGATATTTGATCATCTCTGCGGTTTTTAGTTTTTGCGCTATAATCAAAAATAGAGCGACAATTTAGAAAAAAAAATAATATTTTTTACTTTTTCCTATAATAAATATCCCCCAAAAATATATAAAAAAACTATTTTTTCCTCAGTTTAGGTCGATATGTATTCTTCTACATATTTTTCGTTAAAAAAAATCGCAATAAGCGGTTGATTGGTTTGCGCAAAAGTTATAGGGGCAGATCCTCAAAGAAAATTTCAAATTTTGCGCATCGTATCTTTGTTTTGGTATCCACCAAACAAGATACGACTGCATCTGTTTTAGATCCAACAGGCGTATGCCTTAGTACGCCGTCGGATCTAAGATTCAATTTTCCGGCGGCCGCTGGGTGGCGTTCACTTCGTAATCTGCGTCGAGTATGCAAATTAGCTATTTCCGACGATCCACGAACGTACGAGAGGCCGTCGCATTCTTTTACATCGTTTCCGTTCGGCTTTTTCCGGCATATAGTTAAAGCTGCTATCTGGTGGCGTACTCAATGTTAAGTATGGCCGTCGTTCCCGCGTGGAATTTTGAAAATTTTACATCGTTTGCGTAAGTCGTCCGTGAATGGGGCTGGACACCATTTACGTTCACGTCTAAAACAATGACGTCCTTGCACCCTGGGAGTTTTGATGGACGGGGCATGCGCAGTTCGTTCGGCGCGGGGACGCGCTTCATTTAAATGAAACATGCCCCCTTACGCCGCGAGAGATACACTACGCTCAGGATTCAAAGATTTGCCAAGTAAGTTACAGCGGAGTAGCGTATCTCACATACGCTGCGCCCACGCAATTGTATGTGGATCTGCCCCATAGCGTTTACAAAATTGGGCATAGTTTTATGGCATTTTTTATTAATATTTTTTACTAGTAATGGCGGCAATCAGCGATTTTTATCGGTACTGCGACATTATGGCGGACACTTCGGACACTTTTGACACATTTTTGGGACCATTGGCATTTTCATAGCGATCAGTGCTATAAAAATGCATTGATTTATATAAAAATGCCAATGGCAGATAAGGGGTTAACACCAGGGGGCGAGGAAGGTGTTAATCATGTTCCCTGGGTGTGTTCTAACTGAAGGGGGGGTGGGACTGACATGGGGAAATGACAAATCGCTGTTCATACATTGTATGAACAGACGATAGGTCATTTCCCACCTGACAGGACCGGGAGCTGTGTGTTTACACACGCAGCTCCCGGTTCTCGCTCTGTAACGAGCGATCGCGGGTGCTCGGCGGTGATTGCACCCGCCAGGCACGCGCGTCGGCGTCAGGGGCAAGCGGGTAGCGCGCGTGCGCGCCCCTTTTGACTGCTCGGCGAGATGACGTATAGCTACGTGATCTCGCCCAGCAGAGCCGACCAGCCGCCGTATAACTGCGGCGGCTGGTCGGCAAGCAGTTAATGCACACATAGTGGAGTTATATTATTGAGGAATATATTAAATTACAGTTTCCATTCCAGAGTTTGGGGCAGATCCACGTACCTCGGCGCTTCTCTCCGCCGGGCGCAGCGTATCTAAGATACACTACGCTGCCGTAACTTATTTTTTTTTTTCAAATCCTCAAAGAATTTGCGCCGTAAGTTACGGCGGCGTAGTGTATCTTTGACGGCGTAAGGGCGCGGAATTTAAATGGCTGTGATGGGGGCGTGTTTTATGTAAATACTTCGTGACCCGACGCAAACAACGTTCTTTTTGAACGGCGCATACTCCGTCCGTGGGGGTATCCCAGTGCGCATGCTCGAAATTAAACCGGAACAAGCCAATGCTTCCGGCGGTGACGTCATTCTACACAAATCCCTATTCGCGAACGACTTATGCAAACAACGTAAAAAATTCAAATTTCGACGCAGGAACGACGGCCATACTTAACATTGAGTACGCCACCATATAGCAGCTTTAACTATACGTCGGAAAAAGCCGAACGCAAACGACGTAAAAAAATGCGCCGGCCGGACGTACGTTTGTGGATCGCCGTAACTAGCTAATTTGCATACTCGACGCGGAATTCGACGGAAACGCCACCTAGCGGCCGGCGGAAAAAATGCACCTAAGATCCGACGGCGTACTAAGACGTACACCTGTCGGATCGATCCCAGATACCGTCGTATCTTGTTTTGTAGATACAAAACAAAGATGCGACGCGGGAACTTTAAAATTACGCCGGCGTATCAATAGATACGCCGGCGTAATTCTTTTGTGGATCTGCCCCTTTGTCTTTAATTCTAAAAAATTCTTAAAAAATATGATGGTAAGGAGGATAATGTGCAGCGAAATCTGACACCCCCTGTCCCACCTACACACACAAATCAAAATGATTGGGCTGTCCTAATGCACAGCATCATAATAAGTGGTGACATAGTGTGCATAGACCTTCTGTGGATGGGAGGCTGGATCCTTGGTAAGTTTTCCTTCTTTTTCCAACACAAGTTGCAACATTTATAACCTTATTTTTCAATCATGAGTGTTCCCAATTGTATTCTACTTTATGCTCTAATTCATTTGGTGGGTAATGTAGGATATTCTTTCTCACCATGGCTCCTGACGATATTCTTCCTCACCGGTGACCGTGATCCATTTTTTGGGGGGGGGCAGCAAACACCCCTTGGCCACCCCTCGGTCAGTCAAATCCCCTACCCCCCTCTCCCTGTTTAGTCCACACACCCCCCGTCACTCGGTCGATCGGCAAACACTGCACTTGTCCCATTTATCCCATCTAATGATTCTTGTTGCTGACTAATGTCTTATCTTGTTGATTGTTTTTTTTTTGCATGTTAGGCATCTCAGATGGTTTTATTTAGTGTAAAATACAATGGGCAAAGTGCCAGTAGTTAACACTTCTGCCTTGGGTCCTAGGGGTCTCTGTTTGAATCCGAGCCAGGACACTCTCTGCATGGAGTTTGCATATTCTTCCCACATTTGAGTGGGTGTACTCTAGTTTCCTCCCACACTGCAAAGACATGCTGCTAGGTTAATTGCCTCCTGTCTAAGTTGACTATAGTGTTTGTATATTGCATATGCATATGAGATAGGGAGCTTAAATTGTAAACACCTTGAGGGCAGGGAAAAAAATGTAAATGTAAAGTGTTGGGTAAAACTGTAAGGGCTATATAAACGTCTATAAAAATGACAACCAATAAGAACTCATCTTTTAATGTTCCAATTTCAGTAAATTTAATATTACAGCACTTTAAACAAATTTTCTTATTATATAAGCAAGATGTTTTGAAAAAACTCAGTTTTTTTAATTAAATGGTAAAACAAATGCAAAATTAGAAAAAATATATAAATCGCGCTAACCCCTAACTAATGGTAATCCTGGTAGAAACTTGAAACACCAAAAATAAAAAATAAAACATTCTACAGATAAATTCTAGTACTGATAGATATATCTAACTAGTGACATATAATGATGTGACTCTTAATATAACCAATATAATGAATATAAATTATAAAGTGACCATAAAAAGTTTTGAACTAAAATTCATATGACAAAATATATAGTCCATAAATGTATTAAATGATTCATCAAAGTTGCTGAACACCAGTGCTTTGTGATGAAATACAAAGTCTAAAAGTAAACGTGTTCAAATGTGATGATCCTCCACCAATGAATGAAATGGCTCCTTACCAGCTTACCAGGATCCCATATGACAGGGGATCATTAAAGCCTGTAGTTAAGATGCTTACTCCAGCCAAGCAGCTCAGACAGATTCAGCCTTAACAGCTCATCCAATATTATTAGCAGATCACCAGCAAATACATCCGACATGCAAGAGACAACAATGGCTCCACATAGCGCATTAAACGTATAAAAAAGTTTATTTAAAATAAGTATTGCACTTACAATGTTTAGCAGAAAAATAGGCCTTAAATCGGTACACAAAATCCAGACTCCCGTCCTGCTGGGGGATCGTATTGGAGCTCGAGGTGACGTCAGTACGCCGCTCCGCCCACCAGTGCTCTGTGATGACCCCTCCCACTTATAAGTCCCAACCCCTATATCATTCACCCACTCCGTCCCCTGTATTCAACTTGCTTCTACCCATAGTGTCAGGACTATACAGCTCAGCATCACAGGACAGAGTATACAGCCCAGACTCACAGCAGAGTATACAGCCCAGAATCACAGCAGCGTATACAGTCCATAATCACAGCAGAGTATACAGCCCAGACTCACAGCAGAGTATACAGCCCAGAATCACAGCAGCGTATACAGTCCATAATCACAGCAGAGTATACAGCCCAGACTCACAGCAGAGTATACAGCCCAGAATCACAGCAGCGTATACAGTCCATAATCACAGCAGAGTATACAGCCCAGACTCACAGCAGAGTATACAGCCCAGACTCACAGCAGAGTATACAGTCCAGACTCACAGCAGAGTATACGGTCCAGAATCACAGCATACTGATCATCGCTGTTCACATCATTGATTATCATCCCATTACTGAACACCAATGATCACATCATCAAAGAACATCACATTGTTGGAACATAGTGTGCCCTTGTACACCTTGTGCCCCCTAGAGTCCCCCTGAGTTCCGTTGCTGTGGCTTGTAGTGCTTGTTTCCCATTTTAAAATAAAGCTACGTTGGTTTGGAGTGCGGCTGTCCAAAATATCTTTTGTTCTAATTGCTACGTGCATTGCCGGCACCCACTGTTCCTGAGAGAAAGACTACAGTCCACTAGACCTGCCTGGAGTGGCAATTTCTCTGCCCCCTAGAGTCCACCAAGTTATATCAATACAGGCTCTTATGTGACAGCCCAATGACCTGTAGTACATAGACAGGGCTGTACTCACCACCCGAACTATCTGCCCAGACACCTCCTGATCAGAGGACTTGTCTGCTGTTCTTGGGCTGAGGAGTCAGTTGCTGGGATAAGGACTTCGGGGGAGTCCTGAGTCTGGACTGCCCAGCACCCTTTCCTCCTTCTTTTTCATGTCCAGCAGCTCAGGGACATCCATCAAAGCTAGCCTGCCAACCATAGCTGCCCGTGCTTCAGGCTGGGATGGAGGTGTCAGTGTAGAGAGGAGGGAGGGCTGTGAATAAATAGCTCCACTCGGGTCGTGCATTCTACGGATCTGCTGACGTCACTTCTGGTTTATCATTGGATCAGGGAAACCGGAAGTGACATCGTAACTCGGAGGGAAAGCACCGCCCATGTCCTAGGGTGGTGTCAATCAAACAAACAAAGCACCCATAGTGATACTACGGGTGGAAGTATTCAGACGCAATGGATTGCGCCACAAGGCAGGTCAAATGCCTGCAGATGAAGCGTCTCATCTTCAGTCTCGTGATTGCATAGATGTGCTTCCCATAGGGCACTGTGTCCGGCACTCAAACACAGTGCACTAAAATATTTTTTTTTTTTAAAGGGCCTTTTTTGTGATGGCCTGAGGCGGTGCCTGTACGCCCTCTATTAACAGGCCGCTACTAGTGGTGACAGCTTTTAAACCTTACAACCTGTTCTTGAACAATAAGCATCTACCATGGCACATTGCATGGTAGTTGGATTAGGTTTCAGTGCTACCTGTGTGGATATAAATGCTGGGGTGTGTTGCTCATTAGAATGGAATAAATAAGTATAGGTAAGCCACAACATTTGTTTAACTATACAAAACAAGTCCAGTTGGATATGACCAACTTCTACCAGTTAAATGTCGAAGCAGTTTATGTATTGTGTCCTTAGCTGGACTGAGTTTAATGTTTGCATTGTGCAACATGATGCATACTCCATAATTATTTAAAGTTACCCTGTTGCTAAAGAAAACTTTCCCAGCAAAAACAATTTATATATTTACTTTTCCTGGCCCCCATGTCACTGACCACTGTTCTGTTCAAGATGAAAGGTCCTCCAAGATCCAATGGGAAATTGACACTTCTTGGAGTGTCAATATCCGGAGTACCCCACAGCTCTTACGGATACCACCTGCTGACCTCCACATCATTACTGTTCCCTGCAATGATGTGAGGACTGAGGAAGGAAGCAGTGAGATATCATAGGAAATAAATGATAAGCACACCCTTATGCCGCACGATTTGCTTTTCGATTTGCTTTTATCTTTATCTGGACCTGCCTGGATTGCCCGAGGCTGGGCAGCACATAGTGGGAGTAGATACCACTGTTACTACCGTAAGCGCTACTTTGTCATATGGTTATACAGCTTGGGACCATAGTGGGACACAATCAGAGAGTCTTTATCACACTATATTCAGCTGGGTTTGACTGCTCATGCTGTTTACATCACAGTTTCATCCTAGTCCCTACAGCTCTATAATAGTGATAATAGCAGCAGACTTCCACCTTGTATGCAGCTACAGACCCTCACATTTATATTAGTCCATCATCTTTAGTCCATATGGCCGCCCACAGTGTCATATGTTAAGGAAATATTTTTGTTTTTATTTTTTACATTGGGGTTTATGGAACTTGATTTGTTACCTATGGACTTGGTGCCTATTAGGATATTCCTGGGTCATATGAGGTCTTAGCATGTTAGGCTTGCCCGGGATTCCAGCCTCAGCCTTGTAGAGTTTCAGCACCTCATTCACCAATTGTGATTTTAAGGTGGGGTGCTGGCTTTTCAGGGTAGAGGCAGGTCTTTCTCTCTTTTATTTGTGTTGTTTTTGTGCAGGTAGATAGGCAGGGAGTAGGGGGCCCTGGGAAAGGGATACACCAGCTCCCACTGGAGGTTATCCTCATATAGTATCAGGTAGGGTGCACTATAGGGAGGGAACTAGCTGGTTAGGGTTGCATTGTTTGGTGGGGAGAACATGGGAGGGCTTGGAGATCTTTGGGTTATAATGCTGATTTTTTTTTCTGCATTATATATGCTAATAAACTTTTTGTAGAGGCAACCCATAAGGGTGTGCTTATCGTTTCTTTTTTCTGATATTCAAATTTTTGATTACACCCTCTTCAAATTACTTTAGGGGAGTACCTCTCTTCTTTGTCTGATTGTACAGAGTTCCTAGGTCCATCCTCTTTTTTTGTTATCTAGGAACCAGTGAGAGCTGAATGAGACCTAAAAAACCTACACTCCCAGAAATGTCATGTACCCATTGGACTTCAGAGGACAGTTTATTATGAATGAAGTGGTAGTTAGCAGCACTGGGGCAGGAAAGGTAAGTATATACATTATTCTCGTACAGGGTAGGCTTTAATGAGAAGGTTTACTATAGCAACAGGGTCACTTTATCACATGCATGCTAACAACTATTTAGTTAATTTACACTAAGGCACAGTTCACACTTGTGCGATGCCAGACATTGCATGTAATTCGCACCGCACTGCTGTTCACATTACATGCGATGTCTGTGCAGTGCGATAGTATGGCTGATATCGCACCGCATTCGGTCCAAACACGCACAGGATCCTTTTTTCTGTTCGGACCAGAATCGGATCGCATGTGTGTTCACACATATGTGATTCGATTCATGTCCGAACTGTCAGTTTGCAGTGCAAAACGCGAGCTGCAATGGGGGTGTTGTTAACATATAATGACTCTTCCCAGCAGTTCACATATGGCAGTGTGATCGGCAGTGCGATGCGGGAACCCGCAGTGGATTCGCAGGGTTCTCGCATCGCGCAAGTGTGAACCAGGCCTAAAGAAGTTATATTTCAGTTTATTTTGCAATAGCATTAATATTGTGTTATTAAAATATCAGCTTGACACTTGTACCTAATAAAGGGTTTTGGTCAATGTGATTTATGTTAACATGCTAGATATAAATCAAATTTTCAGCATTCTTGTTGAGAGTATGTATCATGTGCATGTGTTCCCAGGGTATTGTGATACTAATTTACTTTCTTTTCCTTGCATGACACAGCACAATCCTTCATTCTTAAAGTTATTGTAAAGCCTTAAGGTTTTTCACTTTAATGCATTATATGCATGTAGCGCCGGCTCCCAATGACTGGGCGCTATTATAAATTTAGAGGGCGTCTGAGCCAATAGTTAGGCCCAGACTTTACTAACTCTATTGAAATTGGCCTCTGTTCTGGCTATGGTTGTGCTTGATAGAAGTTTTACCTTGTTGCCTGTAGGTGGCGTTACCACCTCAGGCCCATGTTGGAAATCGAGCAAACCATGGTGTGTTAAATGACCCTTCTTGGCAGCAGCCTAGTGGGAGTGGTGCCACACTGTGCATGCTGGGAAGGGGTACTTAAGGGGCAGACGCCGTCTTTCGTGGTCCTTTGCCTTGTGGCCCTCCTGGAGCGAGGCATGTGTGTGTGATTCCAGCCCCGGGACCACGTTGGTCCGAGGCTGCATCTCTATCAAATAGGCCCAGCTATGCTGGCTGGGGCCTATGATTCTAAAGGGGATCCCAAGCTGTCCATCCAAGTGGGGGGATCACTTAACGAAGGAAACCGGGGGAGGACCTGTCCTGGAGGAGACCAAGCAAGGCAAGCTGATGTCTCGGGATAGGCCTGGCGGCTTTGTTATAAAAGGGATCCACTATTCAATTATGCTTAGGCCTCGTACACACGTCCAAGAATCTCGTCAGGAAAAACCCGTCGTTTTCCCTGACGAGATTCTTGGCAAGAAACTCTTGCCGCCGGAGTGTACTGACTTTCGTTTCAAATGAACCGCGGTTCTCTTGAAAGGAAAGAACGCGGTGACGTCATCGCATATGACGAGCATGCACTCGTCACATTCGATGCCGTCGCCGCCATCTTGTGCAAACGTGCAAAACCCAATTTAAACCAGCAGCTCCTCTGGGGGTAGTGCTACATGCATTAAAGTAGAGCAAGGGAGGGTTATAACCCATCAGATTTTTTTTCACCATCTGTGTCCCAATTGCAGAGATTTCCCTATACTTCCTGTCCCGTAAGCAAACAGGAAGTGAGAGGAAATCCCTGCAAATTAGGGGAATTTCTTGGAAACCCCCAGGTCCCCAGAACTAGTTTTCCCATGGGAAGATTTTCCAACTTTTCTGGAGACAACCCAAAATTTGGTATTTTCTTTTAATTTCACTTCCAATGATAATGGTAAACAGGACACATAGGGAGGGGAATCTCCCTAACGGGGACACAGAACAGCAATAAAAACTGACAAGCGTTCTAATCCCTCTCCCCTCCATAATTAAAAAACAGTTTTGCCTTTAGTCAAATGCTGCATTTTTCATGAGAAAGCACCTGCATGGGTTCAGATGAAAAATGCAGCATTTCTTCAGAACACCCCATTGCCATGAACCCAAAATGTGCACTCTTTGAAGTGCATGTTCACTTAGTACAGTAAATGAGGTAAATCAGTGGTTACATTGGATGCCAAATCATGTAGAAGGGAAATTTAAAAAACTGATTTTGCATGCACAGGATTTGACATTTGAAATAAACACAGCTTCACCAAACTCAATATAATGTATGTAGTTCAGGTGCAAACCATTTTCTCATAATTGCCTTCCAGTCTACAGCCATCCATGGTTTTCTGTAACTGCACATGTAAAATGTGGATCATGTATCATAATCACACACTGGCAGCAGGCTACATTTAAAAAATACTGTAAAATTCTCGCCCCCTTGCTCCTGTAATTGGCCATCTACTTGTCTTCCAACAATTTGTCCAACAGTGGCGGCTGGTGCTCAAAATCTTTGGAGGGAGCAAACAAATGAAAAAAAAAACATCAATTGCAGCTACTGTGCCCATCAATTGTCGCCACTGTGCCCATCAATTGTCGCCACTGTGTCATAAAACGCAGCCACCGTGCCATTAAACGCAGCCACTGTGCCCATCAATTGTCGCCACTGTGCCATCAAACACAGCCACTGTGCCCATTAATTGTCGCCACTGTGCCATCAATTGTCGCCACTGTGTCATCAAACACAGCCACTGTGCCATCAATTGTCGCCACTGTGTCATCAAACACAGCCACTGTGCCATCAAACGCAGCCACTGTGCCATCAAACGCAGCCACTGTGCCATCAAACGCAGCCACTGTGCCCATCAATTGTCGCCCCAAAAGTGAGGAATCGGGGGTCTGTTTAGACCCTTGATATTTCACCAAAGCCTTCCAAAGGGGCTCCTAAAAAAATAATAATGTAAAAAATATTTAAAATAAAAATTAAAAAATTTAAATGACAAATATTAACACCAATCTCTGCTCTACTGACACCATCCACTGCTCTGCTGATATACACGTATGTGTGTTTGTGGTCTGGGGTGCACACCCTAATGCAACAGGCTGTGCACGCCAATGAGAGCGATGTTTCCCTGCATTGTCTACATGCATTGGTTTTGCAAAACCCTTTGGCCCAGATCCACAAAGCAGTTACGCTGGCGTATCTATTGATACGCCGCGTAACTTCTAGGTTGCTCCGGCGTATCTTTGTTTTGTATCCACAAAACAAGATACGCCTAAAGCTGGGCTAGATCAGACTGACGTACGTCTTAGTACGCCGTCGGATCTAAGGTGCATATTTACGCTGGCCGCTAGGTGGCGCTTTCGTCGATTTCCGCGTCGAGTATGCAAATTAGCTAGATACGCCAATCCACAAACGTACGTCTGCCCGGCGCATTTTTTTACGTCGTTTACGTAAGGCTTTTTTCGGCGGAACGTTACCCCTGCTCTATGAGGCGTATGAACATCGGGCCAGCGTAGAATTTTCCGTTGTGTACGTCGTTTGCGTAAAACGTTCGCGAATAGGGCTTTGCTGAAATTACATTCACGTCGTCTAGGCATTGAGCGGGCGTAATTTAATTTGAAAATTCGACGTGATACTGAGCATGCGCGCGAATGCGCCGTATGAAAAAAGCGTCATTTACGTGGGTCAAGCTTATTTTACATAAAACACGCCCCCCGTTCATCATTTGAATTATGCGCCCTTACGCCGGGAGATTTACGATACGCCGCCGTAACTTTAGTGCTTTGTGAATACAGCACTTGCCTCTCAAAGTAGCGGCGGCGTAGCGTAACTACGACACGCTACGCCTGCCTAAAAATACGCCGCCCTACGTGGATCTGGCCCTTTTTGTCTGTAAACTGGTAATCCTGGAACATACCTGCCAGTGATGCTGGAAAGTCCCCTTTGCTGGTTCTCACACCCAGAAAGACTAAACCTAATAAATAAAGAATGTCTGTACTAAGACATCTCTTAATATGCACCAATCAGATTCAAACCAGGCAGCCAGAATGAACTAATTTTAAGATGAATTAAGGTAATTTAATGACAATTTCTCTGTTTACTAGATGGCATTAGTCCTTTGCAGATTGCTTTCATGTGTTGCCTGGAATTGCTCATTAATTAGTGCGAGTGTAAATCCAGACCCTGAGTCACCATGTGTGTGTTTGTTATTAGTGCTCAGAAAAGGGCTGAATTTCCTCAACAATGTTCCAAGCTTCCAGAAATATTATGGACCACGAGGTATAAACCATGCTCGGCATTATTAATCAGTCAAAGGCTCCATTATAGAAGTTTTATTTATTCCCATTTATTTATTTTAGTGCATTTGAGGAGTTTGATATAGTGTTTTGGCACAAGCACAGAAAATAAAAGCAATGGAATAATGCGGTTGTTCTGGGCGTTCAGCGTGTTGAATCGATGCTGGGAGTCATTGGTGTACGCTGTCTCACACTGTTTATATCCATCATTTCAGTCAGTAATGCTTGCAGCTGGAGTTCTGAGCAGTATGATGAATCTTGCATATTAATGTTCTTTTTATCCCCAAAGCCTTTATCCAACATTCTATTTTTATTCGGATTATCATTTTTACACAATTGTCACACATTTGCTTTGTGTTCGTTTCTCAACCCTCTTCCCTAGGCTTAGAAAATGCCCAATTTATGGGATGGCATGTGATATCACTGCCTTTTTTTTTCCTTCCTAGCTGGCAACTGGCAGTGTAAAGCCCTGTACACACGGCCGGAATTCTCATCAGGAAAAAAACGTTGTTTTTCCTGACAAGATTCCTGGCAAGATATTCTTGCCGGCCGAGTGTACACACGTCCTGCCGTTCTTTTGAATGGCGCGAACGCGGTGACGTCATCAACTACGACGAGCATGCGCTCGTCACATTCGATGCCGTCGCCGCCATCTTGCGTCACCCTACATATGCCTTGGAAGCTACCGCGCATGCGTCAAAGTCATTTAGAGCATGCACGGGTTTTCATAGAGGCAGGTAAGTATACACACGCTCGGGTTTCTCGGCAGGAAAACAGACGACGAGAAAATAGAGAGCAGGTTCTCTATTTTTCTCATCTAGATTCTGGACAATTTTCTCAACGAGAAACCTCAAAGCCTCGTACACACGAACGGTATACTCGGCAAGAAAGCTCTGCCAGCAGTTTTCTTGCTGTTTCTGGCCTAGAAAATCGTGCGTGTGTATAAGGCTTAAAGCGGGAGTTCACCCAAAAAAAAAATTTTAACAGTAGATTGGGCCTAATTACGGGAAGCAGAATCGGGTGTTTTGATTAAAATTAATGCAGTACTTACCTTTTTTGAGATAGATGTTCTCCCGCCGCTTCCGGGTATGGTCTTCGGGACTGGGCGTTCCTATTTGATTGACAGCCTTCCGACGGTCGCATACAGCGCGTCACGAGTTGCCGAACGTTGGTGCGGCGCTATACGGCGCCTGCGCACCGACGTTTGGCTACTTTCGGAAACTGGTGACGCGCTGTATGCGACGGTCGGAAGGCTGTCAATCAAATAGGAACGCCCAGTCCCGCAGCCCATACCCGGAAGCGGCGGGTGAACATCTATCTCAAAAAAGGTAAGTATTTTAATCAAAACACCCGATTCTGCTTCCCGTAATTAGGCCCAATCTACTGTTAAAAATTGATTTGTTGGGTGAACCTCCACTTTAAGGCCCGGTACACACGATCTGATTATCGGACAAACGATCGTCCGTTTTTTTTTAGAATGCTAATCTCACGTAGAATCTGATGAGTTTACTAAAGTCCCGAATATTCTTGTACAAAAGAATACAAAATCGGAAGTGATGTCATGTGTTGTAATACATTTGTATTGAATTTTCGGACAGCTGTACCGATTAAACGAAAATCTGGCATCGTACGGAAAAAAATTCCGTGCATGTCCGATAGAATAATATCGGATGAACTGTCCCGATCGGCTCTCGAAAGCTCTGCACTAACGATCCGATTATCGTACGATCGTTTCGAAAGCGGATTTTTCATACGATTTTCGGATCGTGTGTACGGGGCTTAAAGCGGGAGTTCAACCAATTCCTTTTTTTTTTTTTTTTTCCCTTAGCTTCCTGCTCGTTCGGTCTAGGGGAATCGGCTATTTGTATTAAAATATGATCCGTACTTACCCGTTTTCGAGATGCATCTTCTTCCGTCGCTTCCGGGTATGGGTCTTCGGGAGCGGGCGTTCCTTCTTGATTGACAGTCTTCCGAGAGGCTTCCGACGGTCGCATCCATCGCGTCACTCGTAGCCGAAAGAAGCCGAACGTCGGTGCGGCTCTATACTGCGCCTGCGCACCGACGTTCGGCTTCTTTCGGAAAATCGTGACGCGATGGATGCGACCGTCGGAAGCCTCTCGGAAGACAGTCAATCAAGAAGGAACGCCCATTCCCGCAGCCCATACCCGGAAGTGGCGGAAGAAGATGCATCTCGAAAACGGGTAAGTACGGATCATATTTTAATACAAATAGCCGATTCCCCTAGACAAGACGAGCATGAAGCTAAGGGGAAAATGTGTAGGGTATGGGTGAACCTCCGCTTTAAGTAGCATACAGATAAAAAAATATAACAACAGTTAGTTAAAAAAACGCAAAATGGCATAGAAAATACAAAACTTCACAGCAATCCACCAGGTTTTGTTTGACATTTATGCAGTAGTCAGCGCAATAAAAGATGACTGCTGACCACCTGCTGTGGGTCACTGCACATTTTATATTACTCTTTGCCATGTAAAATAAGCCTGGAGTCCTTTATTTGATCATAATGAAGTGATGTGCGATGACCCACATCAAACAACCAGACAGTAGCTTTCATTAGCCCAAATCCTCTAAATTGCTTTTAGTTCATCTCTGACTGAAGCTATATGTTCAGCTTTGAATGTTTATTTTATAGAGTTTAGTGCATGGGCCTTCAAACTACGGCCCTCCAGTTGTTCAGGAACTACAATTCCCATCATGCCTAGTCATGCCTGTGAATGTCAGTGTGTTACAATGCCTGGGATGTATAGTTCTACAACTCCTCTGGCTACCGGTAACCTGATTGGCTGAAGCGTCATCGAGGGCGGGAGAAGACATCGAGGGTCGAGGACGTGGATGGCTGACTCCAGTAAAGGTAAGTGCCGGGCGGGGGGGGGGGGGGGGCACAGCGGCGACGAAGGGCACAGTGACATCAATGGGCACAGTGGCGACAACGGGGACAATTGGCACAGTGGCATGAATGGGCACAGTGGCGACAATTAAAGGGCACAGTGACATCAATGGGCACATTGGCGACAATAGGCACAGTAGGGACAATGGGCACAGTGGGGACAATTGGCACAGCAGGATGAATGGGCACAGTGGCGACAATTAAAGGGCACAGTGGCATCAATGGGCACAGTGGCGACAATTAAAGGTCACAGTGGTGACAATTGGCACAGTGGCGACAATTGATGGCACAGTGGCTGTGTTTGATGCCATGGCACAGTGGTGACAATTGATGGCACAGTGGCTGCGTTTGATGGCATGGCACAGTGGCTGCGTTTAATGACATGGCACAGTGGTGCGAATTGATGGCACAGTGGCTGCGTTTGATGGCATGGCATAGTGACTGCATTTGATGGCATGGAACAGTGGTACGAATTGATGGCACAGTGGCTGCGTTTGCTGACATGGCATAGTGACTGCATTTGATGGCATGGCACAGTGGCTGCGTTTGATGGCATGGCATAGTGACTGCATTTGATGGCATGGCACAGTGGTGCAAATTGATGGCACAGTGGCTGCGTTTGATGGCATGGAACAGTGGTGACAATTGATTGAGGCTGCAATTTTTTTTTCCGTTTGCACCCCCCCAAAAAAATTTAAGAACCAGCCGCCACTGGTAACTCCACTTCCGTGGGAAAAAAATAGCAAACAGAAAAAAGTAAGGAACTGTGAAACTATTCATATTGTAATTGAATGTTATCAAAAATTACCTTTTCTTTTTAATCTGCTGTCATTTTCTGTAAAATGCAATACAATATGGCTACCTGGAAGAGTTCTGTACACGGATGTATACAGAACACCCCCTGAAAATGTCATTTTATGCTTGAATGATAGGCTCGCTGATTTTCCCAGAAATCTGCACTAAGCTATAAATCAAATTTTGAGCATCCCTGCAACATTTTTGGTGAGATATTCTATTCTAACGTCTAAACGGATGCAGACCCTGTAACTTTCCTCATTGCAGCCCTGTAGGTGCAGCAGTTAATTGATGTGGCGGTGGCGTCACAAGGGGGTGGGGCCTCAGAGTGACATCACTGGGTGGCCAAGCCCCATGCCTATATAAGTAATGGCACACGGGAGACACAGCATTACATCAGTAGAGAGTGTCCGAAAAAGAGAGGAAGTGATGTGCGAGGGAGAAGACACCGGAGAGAGGAGAACCGGCAGCGGAGGGAGAAGAACCGGAGGATGAAGACATCGCTGGAGGGAGAAGAAATCGGGAGAAGAAGAGAGGCCGGAGCTGGTTTACAGTAATAAATTACAAAAACAGGTGTGCTGTTTTTATTTTTTACACTTTTTTTAAGTGAATGTGTAGATGTGCAATGTACCCCATACTCATTTACACAGGGTAGGGAGCCTCCTTGTTAAAGTGGACTTTCAGATTCTGATAAGCCCCCCGCCTACAGACCCCAACAACCAACAGCCAGAGTTGTCGGAAAGAGGCCCTAAATAAATTTCGGTGTGGAGTTTCCCCTTAAGATTCATACCAGACTCAAACTGCCTGGTATTGTAAGGATCAAAGTCAGATCACGTTCATTGAAGTCAGATAGAAGTAGGGCTTCAAGTCGCAGGGCCAAGTCGGATCCACAGTCGTACGATTGTCATGTCGTACCAATGTGAACCCAGCCTTACTCATCCATTGGCAGTGTTAGAACACAAATTTATCTCCTATCCTGGCTTGCCATTTGTGGATGA
Organism: Rana temporaria; assembly: GCF_905171775.1. Classification (NCBI taxonomy): domain Eukaryota; kingdom Metazoa; phylum Chordata; class Amphibia; order Anura; family Ranidae; genus Rana; species Rana temporaria. The sequence goes on from NC_053498.1 coordinate 81,857,358, forward strand.
GGATAACTTGACCTTTGTTAAATTGAGATACAGGATATTACAAGCCTAGTCAGACAGAGTATGTAAGATACCAAAGGTCAGAAAAGGAAAGGGAAGGAAGTTGGAGGGATAGGGGTAGAAGAGTCAGGTTTAGCCTAATATTTTACATGTGGTTGCCTTAAAGGCCTGAGTTGTTAAAGCATTATAAATATTTTCACCTTTTTATTAACTGCATATGAGTTTTTACTTCAGATGCTGGCTAGCAAATGTTCACTGTTTTGTATCTTAACTAGGTACAGTTATATGGGGGGTGGTTATCTCAGTGGTGGATGCATTTTTTTTGTGAAGTTCATGCCGGTTCAAACTGTGTTCTGAAGGCCTAGTAGTCTACTTTTATTAAAACAGATTAATGAAAGTCCACAAACTTTCCCACACAGGGGTTTGGTTGCACACAGACAATGCCGTATCCTGGCCTAGGCCAACAAGGCCCAGGCCTAGGGCAGCACTTTGCAGGGGGGCAGCACAGAAAGAGTCCCCGCCGGCTTGCGCTACACTGTTAGTGTAGAGCCAGTATTATGGGGCAGAGAGGCAAATTAGTCTATCGGCCGCACTGCTTCCGGTATGCGGGCGGGCGGCATTCCGCAGCTGTGACGCTGCTTCTAATTTCGACTGTCCAATCATCCTGGACCACAAACCTTCCTCACTGTGCTATATGTTTTCTGCTGCACCATTGGCATGGTTATATCTTCTTAGTCCTCTCCATACAATTATCAGAAATTTGTGCTTAAAGTAGAACTATAGGCAACACTTTTTTTTTATATAGAGTAAGGGAGGGATATAGCCCTTGTCAGTTTATTTTTTACCATCCCTGTCCCATTGCAGAGATTTCCCTTCACTTCCTTCCCGCTAGCCAAAAAGGAAAATCTATGCAAATTAAGGGAATCCCCCCCACCCCCAGGCCCTCAGAAATAGTGCACCCACTCAAAAAAATTCAGGGCAGGTCTTAAACAGAAAGGGGTGTGGCATTGACAGGAAGAGGTTGGTCATATTTAAATTAGGGGGTGCAGGAGTTTAGTCAGGCCTAGGGCAGCACAAAACCTAAATACACTACTGCACACATCTTAAACATAACAAAAATACCAAGCCACCTGACTCTCTCAGCTCACTCAACACCTTGCTGCAGGGTCCTTTTCTAGCATCTAACACCCCACACTCTTTCACTCCTCTGAGACTCACAGATTCCTTCTGTCCCTTGGACTCTTTCCAAGTTGCCTCAACTTTCTCTCGGCTGTCCAAACTCTCTCAATCCCATGGGCATTGAATCTCTCCCACATAGAGCACTGTCTCTCAAGTAGATTGCCTCTGTCTCCTGACAGGAACACCCGTCTTCAGATGGGAACACACCTCCCTGGTGGCTGGAGCCCTGAACTATTCTCAGTCCTTCATTATGAAGGCTGTGCACACCTGCACACAAACCCTGCTAGTCTTCAACAAGACTCGAACACTGGGTTGGAGATTTCTTCCCTCCCAAGGCACTTTGAAATCTCCAAACTACGGACCCAATCTGGGAATACCAAAATCCGTAAAAAGAGCTATATAAACAGTTTTCTCAGCTCAAAATCAATACTCCAGAGTCTGGTAACTCTGCATATGTGCAGACCCTGTGTCCCTTTTCCAACCAATTTATTTTTTATTTTTTATTTAAAGATGTGTCACAGGTACAACAAAAAGATAACTTCTCAATACAGTCACAAGATCAAGCTTATAAGGCACAACCAAAGCTACATATTGTATTGCAAAAGATTAAGGCATACGTTAAATGCGGAAAGATATACAGAACAATCATACCTAAGTGTATAGAACCTTTCGAGCTTGTTGTGCTTGTTTTTTTTCCTAAGCTACCATAGAAATCTATCACGTCTTAGAAGGAAGTATAAAACGGGGTAGTTTACACATGTCTGTACACATCATATTTCCAACCAATTTCTAAGGTGGCAGGGCCTCGCACTCTCAGGCCTCGTACACACGACCGAGTTTCTCGGCAAAAACCAGCAAGAAACTTGCTGGGATTTTTTTTTTGCCGAGGAAACCGGTCGTGTGTACATTTTTCGACGAGGAAACTGTCGAGGATCCCGTTGAGTCAAAAAGAGAGCATGTCTTCTTTTTCCTCGACAGGAATGAAGAAACTTGCCTTGTCGAGTTCCTCGACAGCCTAACAAGGAACTCGACGAGGAAAACGATGTGTTTCGCCCGTCGAGTTCCTCGGTCGTGTGTACGAGGCTTCACAGTACCCACAGACACAGTTAAGGCCACAGTATAGAAAAAAGAATATTCATGTTGTACTTGATAAGAAGAAAGGTTTTACTTGTGTTTTCTGTGCTCTTACGGGCCTAAGGTACCTAATCCCATTTTTAAGGCCGCACAGAAGCTAAAGTATTATTTATTGTTTAAAATATATTATTCTCTCTTGTTTTTCTGGTCAAACAATAAGACTATTAGTTCTGTGCATAAGACCATTTTTTGGTAAAATGATTTGAACCTGTGCTTAAATTATGGATACTAACATATTTGAATTGTCTTAGCATTTCCTGAACAAACACTTTAAAACCATCATTCATCTCTGTAGCTATAGGCATTGTGAAGAAATTGATCTTAAAAAGTACACAGCAAAGGCACAGAAATGTTTCCTCTTTCCTGTGAAGAGCATATTATGGCAGCCTGATTACCTTCTATTGTAAATACACAGCAGTTATTTACAATCGAATGAATCTTAAAATGCTACCAAAAGATGTCAACAGTGATTAAAGTAGACCTCTGGACACATAAAAAAATATTAGTCCCCCTCTCCCTACATACACTATATATACTGCTTGTTTGGTCTAGTGAGGCCCTAATGGAGTGCATTATTGCACTCCACGGTCCAGCAGGCTCCCTCCTTGCCAGAAGAACCGTTCCCTGACCCTGCTCCTCTTCACCAGTCGCTTGGCAGCTCCCTATACCCAAGGCCATCTGTTTTGCATTGCATGGGATCACGTCGATAGGCAGGAGAAGCATTTCATGGTCGAGCTCCCATCCCGTCTTTTTATTTTCTACATCTACAACACAGAAAAGCATGCTATTCTCAGATATATAGTCAGAGAGGATAAAAGTTACCAGTTTGTAGAACTGCAAGTCCCAGTGTGTACCTCCTATGCAAAGACCTTTACTTTACATAGGAGTATATCTTTTCTGCCATGGTGTGTGCACGGCAGAAGGTCATGAAAAGTATTGATTTATTTCAAGTGGTATTTCTGTGTATGTAGCAAGTGCCCACTGTAGCAGACGTCGGATGTTGGCGACCCAGCATACAGACTTTCATGTAGCACCCACGCTTGTTTAGCAATTAGCAGCAGAGAGCGACGATGTGCAAAGTAGAATAATCCACAGAAACCTTAATTTAGCTTGTAGCTCTAGTAAACTGAAATAATATTTTGGTTATTGTGGTTTACCACTCTCCACACACTTCTTTTGCCATCTGGACATTTTAGGGAATAAACCTGAATGTGCATTTAAAGTGTTACTAAACCTACAACAGTAAGGGGACAGGCACATGCTCAGTTTGGTGTGTATTGCTAGAGTTTTTTTTTCTTTTCTTGGGTGCAGTGTTTTCAATCGTCTCGCCTTCGAGACGATTGAAAACACTGCTTTTGACTGCATATTTCTGTCATTATATTTTATTGAAATTTATTTTTGTATTGTGTAATTAAATTTATATATTTTTCTAAAAATTATATGTCCTTGTTATTGCCTGAAAAGTCTGCCCTGTCACTGCCCTGAGTAGTACCCTTCCTTTGAAAGGAGAAAAATGAATATCCGCCTTGAGTACTTACATAACGGTGAGGCCTCGTACACACAACCGTTTTCCTCGACAGAATCCATCAAGAAACTTGGTGGCAGAGCTTTTTTGCAGAGGAAAACGGTTGTGTGTATGTTTTTCATCGAGGAAACTGTCGAGGAGCTGGAGGAGAAAAAAAGAGAACAAGTTCTCTTTTTCCTCGACGGGAGTCTCAATTTCCTCGTTGTGTTCCTAGTCGGGCTGGTTTTCGACGAGAAACACGTTCGTGTGTATGCTAAGAAACCCGCGCATGCTCAGAATAAAGTTTGAGATGGGAGCGCACCTTCGGTAAAAGTAGCGTTTGTAATGGAGATAGCACATTTGTCACGCTGTAACAGTCTGAAAAGTGCAAATTGTCTCTTACCAAACTTTTACTTTACACGCAGTAACATGACATTAGCAAAAGCAGCCCCAAGGGTTGTGCCAGTGGAATCGAACTTCCCCTGCCGTTGTATGTGTTCTACGTCACCGCGTTTGAGAACGAGGAGATTTTGTCTTGACAGTGTGTACGCAAAGGAAGCTTGTCAAGTTTCTCCACAAGCCTGACAAGGAACTCGTCGAGGAAAACGGTGTCTCGTGTGTACGAGGCCTTACTGTTAAAAAATGCGGTACTATTTTGCAAGCTTTGGGGGTTAATTTTGAGTCTATCCATGGAAGGTGGGATAGCTTGCACCCAGCATAGGCCTCCTCCAGCGCAACCCAATCCTTCCCTGTCTTATGTAGATGCCAGTCAACGATTCTCGTCAGCAGACTCGCTTTGTGGTACCGAGCGAGGTCAGGTAGGCCGATTCCCCCCTTCAACTTAGGGACGGTGAGCCTGTCCCATCCTAGCCTCGCGGGCCGTCCGGCCCAGAGGAAAGTTCTGCACAAAGACTTAAAAGAGGCAAAGAAAGCGGCAGGAAGTTTTATTGGAACCGCTTGCATTAGGTACAACAGTCTGGGAAGGACATTCATTTTCAATAATGCTGCCCTACCAAACCAAGAGAAAGTTCCCTTGGTCCAATTAAGCAAATCCTCTTTTATCGTTTGCAGGGTGGGTTGAAAATTTTTGGCGTATAGGTCAGACAGCCTCACAGGAAGCCTGACTCCCAAGTAGGTGATGTCGCTGGGTTCCCATGCAAAGGGGAAGTTTTGTTTACAGAGGTCGACCGTGGCCTGAGGAAGGGAAACATTGAGTGCCGTAGACTTATTGAAATTGATCTACAGGTTGGAAATCGTATTGAACGATCGTAAATCTTTAAGGAGGCTGGGTAGCGTAATTAACAGGTGGGTCAGGAACAACAGGATGTCGTCAGCGTAAGCTGCAATCTTGTATTGTCTGCGATTAATTGTTACACCTCTGACATCCCGGTTGTCCCTGGCTTCTCTGCCAGAGACAAAACCCACCTGGTCAGTCGATATAACATCTGGTAAAAAAGGGAGTATTCTATTGGCCAAAATTTTTGCGAACAGTTTTATATCCACGTTCAGTAGTGAGATTGGGCGATAATTGGGGGCTAACGTGGAATCCTTCCCGGGCTTAGGGATCAGTGTAATGTGCATTTTACATTTTGCAATACTGGAATAGATGCCTTGTTGCTGCTTGCTTACTTCTGTATATGCATTGTGACATTATCAACCTTGTGAAATGCACTGTACATGTTACTATTTCTGTTTATCTCTATATGTTCAATAAAACATTTGGAAAAAAAATAAAAATGCGGTACTACAAGTCCAGGGCGGCCAAGAAAGTATGTCCTGGAAGCTGTGGGTATAGAAACCCATGGAGCAGACGGGCAAACAATTACACCCCCAAGGGGGAGAAATACTCTCCATATTCTTGTCAATAGTGATAGGGGAAAGTAGCTCCCACCATACCTATAAAGTAAATTAATATATAAATATAAATATCATGTGTTACTAGTGCTGATAAGTAGGTAGGTGTATCTAAAGCCCATTGATACCTATTGAGGGAAACACAAAGCAATGTGGATAAAGGACATGGAAAAAATAAACCATAAACCAAGTATGAAAAAGAAAAAGTCAAACATAGTGTAAAGATAATGAATGGATCCCATATAATTCTCAAAGGGAACCAGAGATGGAAAAGAAAAGACAATGTACTGAAGAAATCCTTGTCAATAATGAAACCACCATAGTGATTACCTGATGTTACATGAAGCCATGCTCCAAGATGTGGTGTACAGAATGCCTGAGTGAGCAAATGAAAAATCTAAAATCCTGATAGGGGGTATATATAGCTCCCAGAATGACCCCGGGCTCCTCCCAGTGTCACGCTAGGCATGGTAAGTGGAGAAAGGCAACCTCGCCAAAGCGACACCGATACAGTGCCACTGTACTAATGACACTGGCAGGGGTTAACATCCAGGGCAATCAAAAGGTTAAATGTGCTCCTGGGCAGTGTTTCCTAAGTGTGTCTCTCTTACTAGCAGAACGGCGAACTGCCTTGTTTACATAGGCAGACCGTCATGTTGCCTTTCTCATGAACGTTCGGAAAGAGGCGATCATGTACAGGTACATTATTTCGCCTGTGGGAGCCGCTGCCCCACAATACATGAACGTGGTGCAGTGGGCAACTGGTTGTAGCTATAACTACTAATATAAACAGACATATTAGACTATGCTTTTTACAGACACCTATCTATATATGTTACAATCATGATCAGTGTGTTGGTGGTGGTTGTATCCTGCATCTAAACACCACAGCTGAACATTCAAGCAAATCCTCTACTCTTCTCTAGTCATGTGATCATACCACACATCACATGACCAAAACCCATGGAAGAGGGTTGAGCAGGGGTCAAGTCCTGGGGAAAAAAGTGTGGGAACTGCCACCCAAGATCCACTCCCCCACCAAAAAAAATTAAAAAATGATATGCTCATATGCATAATTACTAAACCGCATGTTTTTTTGTTCCACTGTAACTTAGTAATCCTTTATGTTACTGGCCGCTTCCTGTATATGGATTAATCAGGTAGTGTGCGGGTATTCTGTCACTTCCTCGATGCCGCAATGTCTCCTGGGAGCTTTTGTCATTGTTCCCAGGAGACATTCGGAGGTCTGCCGTGAGTTATCGCGGGATTTAGAAAGAACTTTAAGCAAGTTCCAGACCTCCGCAATGTCTCCTGGGAATAATGACAAAAGCTCCCAGGAGACATTGCGGCATCGAGGAAGTGACGGAACACCCGCACACTACCCGATGAATCCATATACAGGAAGCGGCCAGTAACATAAAGGATTACTAAGGTTCGCCTGCCCCTGACATTGACTCGAGCTTGGCATTGCCGCTTAGTGAAGGATTGGCTCGGGCGGCTCGGCTGCTCTCAGCTGCTTTAGTCCTGCAAAGGGAACTGCGTTCCTGCTGTGAAAAAAGTGCAGGAACTCCGTTCCCACGCGTTCCCGCAGGACTTGGGCCCTGGGGTTGAGTTTTCATTGGCTTCCCAGCAGGCACCCCAATTTGGGTATAGGTCAAGTCTTTTCTTCTTATTTACAAACTTGTGCATATGCAGCATTCTTGGCTTGGGACGGGGACATATGTGCTCCAATCTTCTGGTAGGTGTAGGTCCCCTTGGGTGGTGAATCTGGGGCACATGATCCTATTGGCCTTATTGTTATGACAGCCCTGCACACTCCAGAGGGAGAGGGTTTCCTGAAATGAACCTATCAAGTCTTTTATAATGTAAAAATAAATATTCAAGGTAATTTGTTAACAACAATCCATTGTTATCAAATGTTTCATAACAGACGGCTTATGTAACAAGAAAAGGTAATTTTTTTTTAAATGAAACATTTAACACCAATACTCCATCTATCTGCAGCAATAACCTGAATAACTGCCTTTAGTATTCAGAGACACTTCTAAACAGTGGCATAGAGATGCAGTTCAAGGATCAGTATTCAAAGTTTAATTGAAAGGCTTAGAAAACATATTCCATTTTTCCCAGGAGATTTAGGCCACTTGGCAAGGCCATCAGATTCGGGTATAAATATAGTCGCCTATCTGGGTCCATCTTCTGGAACAAAGCAGATTTAGCTTTAGTCAGAGGAAGTTTTTCATGTGAAAGTATATCTAAAACCAAAACGTTTTGTTTTGGGTTTGATAGGGAAGTTTTTTTTTTGCCATTTGTGCAAATGCCCCACTGTTGCTATCAGCAGGAGATTCAGGGCCAGATTCACGTAGAGCGGGCGCAATCTTACGTAACCGGTTTACGTTACACCGCCGCAATTTTTGCGATTTAGTGCCCGATCCACAAAGCACTTACCTGGAAATTTGCGGCGGTGTATCGTAAACAGGTCCGGCGCAAGGTGGCCCAATTCAAATGGGGCGGGTACCATTTAAATTAGGCGCGCTCCCGCGCCGGACGTACTGCGCATGCTCCCGTCGCAAATTTCCCGACGTGCTTTGCGCGAAATTACGACGCGCTGACGTTTTGTGAATCACGACGTGAAAAAAGAGTTACGCCGGGAAAATGAAAAAATTAAAAAATAATTCAAAAGCGACGCGGGAAAGACAGGCATACTTTAACATGGTGGAGTACTTTTACACCATGTTAAAGGTGCACTATCTTTGCGACGGAAATCTAACAGTCGCAACGACGGGAAAAAGCTTTGTGGATCGCCGTAACTCCTAATTTGCATACCCGACGCTGGTTTACGACGCGAACTCCCCCCAGCGGTGGCCGCGGTACTGCATCCTAAGATCCGACAGTGTAAGTCCATTACACCTGTCGGATCTTCTGCCTATCTATGCGTAACTGATTCTATGAATCAGTCGCATAGTTAGAAACAGAGATACGACGGCGTATCAGGAGATACGCCGTCGTATCTCTTTTGTGAATCTGGCCCATAGTGCCCCATCATTGGTGCAAGTGGGAGGAATATTGCCCCATGTTCTTCTGTCTGTTAATCCACACAATAATGCCAGGCTTTCTCCCTGGTGTGGAGTGTCGTGCTCGCCCCCTCCCTTGGACTACAGGAGAGTCAGGACGCTCTCTACATTGCAGATAGAGAAAGGAGCCGTGTGGTAGTGGGCGTCCTGACTCTCCTGTATTCCAAGGGAGGGGGCGAACACGACACTCCACACCAGGGAGAAAGCCTTGCATTACTGTGTGGAGTTACAGACAGAAGAACAGGAAGTGAGGATTTCTCAGAAGAAATAAGCACATTTAAAAGCAAAATCAAAGGATGAGGTAAGTGAAGGAGGACTGCACTAAGGTAAAGGAAGCTATTCGGGATTTTTTTTTTACCTTTACAACCCCTTTAACCACTAGAGGGCCGCGCTATAGACGAAAGACGTCCACAGCGCGGCTCTCAAGTGCCGAGTGGACGTCTTTAGACGTCTTGTTGTTGTGATTCCCCGTGTGCGCCGCTGGGGGCGCGCACGCGCAGCGGGGAAACAACGTGCCCGGCGCATCGCTCGGGAGCCGATGCGAGTGCCTGGCGGCCGCGATGTCCGCCAGACACCCGCGATTGTCGGTGAGACAGCAGGACGTGGAGCTCTGTGTGTAAACACAGAGCTCCACGTGCTGTCAGGGAGAGAGGAGACCGATCTGTGTCCCTTTACATAGGGACACAGCATCGGTCACCTCCCCCAGTCACCCCCTCCCCCCACAGTAAGAACACAATGAGGGAATACGTTTAACCCCTTCCTCACCCCCTAGTGTTAACCCCTTCACTGCCAGTCACATTTATACAGTAATTAGTGCAGTTTTATAGCACCGATCGCTGTATAAATGTGAATGGTCCCAAAATTGTGTCAAAAGTGTCCGACATGTCCGTCACAATATAGCAGGCCTGACAAAAAAAATCGCAAATCACCGCCATTACTAGTAAAAAAAAAATCATAAATCTATCCCCTATTTTGTAGGCGCTATAAATTTTGCGCAAACCAATCAATATACGCTTATTGAGATTTTTTTTAACAAAAATATGTAGAAGAATACTTATCGGCCTAAACCGAGGGAAATTTTATTTTTTTAAAAAAAAATTGGGATATTATTATAACAAAAAGTAAAAAATATTGTGTTTTTTTTTTCAAAATGTTCTGTTTTTTTATGTTTATAGCGCAAAAAAAAAAATTCGCAGAGGTGATCAAATACCACCAAAAGAAAGCTTTATTTGTGGGAAAAAAATGATAAAAATATAATTTGGGTACAGTGTTGTATGACCGCGCAATTGTCATTCAAAATGCGTCAGCGCTGAAAGCTGAAAATTGTTCTGGGCAACAAGGGGGTTTAAGTGCCCAGTAATGAAGTGGTTAATTTAAAAAAAGGGGTGAAAACTGCATTAAAAATGTACCAAAACGCACTGGAACGCATCAAAAACGCGCCAAAAATGCACATGCAAAAAAGCAACTTGAACGAATCCAGACTGCGTTTCTATGGTGTGAACTGGCCCTTAATGAAAAAGAAAAATAGCTACAGAGTCCCGAAACAGACTATAGTTGACACATGTTTATTTTTGCATGCTGTTTTTATTATTTGTAATTACTATGAATTATGTTTTATTATCAGCCACATTGAAAATTACATCTTTGATTTCTTTGGCAGAAAGTATTTTTTTTGCAGAAGTTATAAATAACAAACTCAATACAAATTAATGTTTTTTTTTTGATTGTACATAAAATCACCGCCATATGACTGTCAGTAAATGGCACATTAAACAATATTTTAAATATTTCTTTCAAATGTGTTTGTTACATTTGTTTTTTTTCCACTTTTCAATTGACAGCTGCCATAACCAAATGTTGATAATAATTTTTTTTCCAGGGAACTGAGTCTACAGAGCATGTGTTTATGTGGAAATACCAGCATAATCTTATTTCATAGTTCATTAAAATTGTTTACAATATTTGGTACATATGGCTGACATAGAGTATTGTACAGGCAAAGCCAGAAACGGAGCCACTTTGCGGGATTTATAGGCACTCATTTCATAGAATGACACATTTTGTTGTACTTTCATATAATAATAATAATGTGAACAGTGTACGTACTGCTGGAAGATAGAAATACAACACACAAATGGTTTCCAGGCTTTTGTAGTTGTGTGTGTTTTGTGACCTTTTACTTTTTCAAATAAAGATTATTGGAGTTTTTTTTTGAAGAAAAATAAACCCAACCATTTCATAGTCCTTATCAAGCCCTAAAATAACTTCTATTGCACCTCATTGTGAGTCGAATAACATCCATTGCTGAAGCCCTGAAGAAGGGGGAGACCTTTCCCCCCGAAACTAGTTGGCTGTATTTTTATATTTGATGCTTTCAACCAATAACCATTTCAAAAACATCTTTAGAAACCAACATATCATACCTGCACACTGCTAACCTAACCAAAAGCCAGCTGCTGCATCAAACACTTGAAAAGCGCCTTATTACAGTAATTGTAAAGTCTTGTTTTTTTTCTATAAAAATAATAAACATGTTATATATTTACCTGCCCTGTGCCGTGGTTTTAAGCAGCCCAGATCCTCCTCTCCTCTGGTCCCTCTTTGGCGCTCCTGACCCCTCCCTCCTGTTGAGTGCCCCCACAGAAAGCATTTTGTTAAGGGGGCACCTTCACTGTGTCCATTCAGACACTGAGCTGCAGCTGGGCCCCGCCGCCTCTTTCTCCTGATTAGCTAACTGACTTTGATTGACATCAGCAGGAGCCAATGATGCCACTTCTGCATCTCAGCCAATAAGAAGGGACAGTCTTGGATGGCCGAGACACTCGTGGACATCTTTGGACAGAGAGGGGGCTCAGGTAAGTATTAGTGGGAGCTGAGGGGGACTACTGCACACAGAAGGTTTTTTATCTTAATGCATAGAATGCATTAAGATAAAAAAAACTTCTGACTTTACAAACCCTTTAAAGTGGATGTAAACCCGAAAAAAAATGTGATGTCACACAATGTAGGGTATAAGATTTCCTATTATCTGTGCCCAGTCTTGCCACACAGAGTTAATCCAGCTCTGAGCAATCCTTTTTTTATTTTTCAGTGAAATAAAGCGGACTTACAGAGAAAAACCTTAGTCCGTTCCGCCCCCTTGCTGTGAGTGACAGGGTTTTTACATATCTCATGCACTAGCTTGAGACAGAGGCACATCCTGTGTAAAAAGTTCACAATTCACATCCCTCTCCTCCTCTCCCTTCCAGCTCTCCCAGGATTGGCTGCATTTACTGTGTTTTGACTGAATGTTTCTTATCATGGGGTGTGATCCACAGTTCAGTGTGACCAGGAAATGCATGTATATTGCAGTGAAAACACAGAACAGAAAGCAGAATATACACAGACAAGTGATCTGATTTAGGTTAGATGTATCTAGTGAGAGCTGGGCAGAGGAGAAGCTTGAGTGATCTGATTGTTATATTGCAGTGTGTGTGTCTGAGGTCACCTGATCACAGTTGCAACATCAGGTTATTTACATATCTCATGCACTAGCCTGGAGACAGGCATTATTTTAATTCCCACCCCCACTCCTTTTCTGAAGTCATGTGGTTACTTTTCTGTATTTTGACTGGATGTTAGGGATCATAGCAGAATTTAGTGTAAGGAATACACAAGAGAAAATGCATGTTGACAAGGGGAGTGTAGAGGTGGGCGGGGAGTCTACTGACATCACAACTCCACCCACAGAGCTCCAGACAACAGATCTACCCACAGAATCTGCAGTATTTCAGTTCTTATAACAGACAGAGGGGATACATGCAGGATGCATCTATATCCTTATAGATCAGCACTATGGCTGTAGTTTAGAAAGGATGAGAGTGAGTTTACATCCACTTTAATATAAATATAATTTTCTCTTGTGCAGTGCTATTATGCAAAACTCACTATTAATTCATAAATCAATAAATATATTAAAAATAATTCAGATCATCTATACATGCTCTGTGACTATGCTAAATACCTCAATAAACGAATAATACTGCTCATAAATGTGTTGTGCTTTGATATCACAATAAAAGTGTCCAGTGCTCAATATAGTATGTATTAGGCCCGGTACACACGGGCAAACATGTACGATGAAACCGGTCCGTCGGACCGTTTTCACCGTACATGCCTGCCAGAGGGCTTCTGTACGATGGCTGTACTAACCATCGTACAGAAGTCCGCGTCGTCGCCGCGACGATGCCGCGACGATGACGCGGCGACGTGGGCGGGCCTGCCATTTAAAGGCTTCCACGCATGCGTCGAAGTCATTCGACGCATGCGAGGGACGGCGGGCGCTCGGACATGTACGGTAGGTCTGTACTGACGACCGTACATGTCCGAGCGGGCAGGATTCCAGCGGACGGTTTTAAAACACGTCCAGGAATATTTGTCTGCTGGGAAAAGGCCCGGCGGGCAAATGTTTGCTGGAATTCGGCCCGCTCGCGCCTACACACGACCGAACATGTATGCTGAAACTGGTCCGCGGACCAGTTTCAGCATACATGTTTGGTCGTGTGTACGGGGCCTGAGTGCTACTGTTCTTTCAAAGGTGCTCAGTGCTCCAGTCACGTCACTGCTCTTCTCAGTTCTGCTGTGCCGCCACTATTTCCTTCTCTGTTCCACCGCCTCCAGACCAGCAAAAAACAAGCAAAAGTGGACCAAACAGTGCTGTTTCCAAAAACGGGATACTGCTACACCAGCAACTAGTAATTATGTCCCTATGCATTTTGTTTTGCTCCTTGAAGACATTAAAGGACGAAACATGTAGGGGCGAAGTTGTTGACATTATCCCGCAAGGAAGTACAAGGCTCACACAGGATGCTAGTGAAGTCAGCACTGAAAAGGAAAGAGTGTGTATTCTGTGTGCTGGGACTTAGAACAATTTTGCTTGAGTGTTTATATTTTCCAGATTTTATGCTATGTCCCTCTTTCCTCCTCATTTGTCCCTCATTTTGGTCTGGTCTATATAATTGTATATAAAATGCACTTTTTATACTTCAAAAAGTGTTTCCCAGTGCTAAACCTTTCATCCAATTTCTACATTGCTGCATTTGTACATTTTAAAATCCAATATAACCACTTAAGCCCCGGACCATTTTGCTGGTCAAAGACCAGGTCACTTTTTGCGATTTGGCACTACATCGATTTAACTGACAATTGCGCAGTCGTGCGACGTGGCTCCCAAACAAAATTGACGTCCTTTTTTTCCCACAATTAGAGCTTTCTTTTGGTGGCATTTGATCACCTCTACGTTTTTTATTTTTTGTGCTATAAACAAAAATAATCAATATTTTTTACTTTTTGCTATAATAAATATCCCCAAAAACATATATACATCTTTTTTTCCTCAGTTTAGGCCGATACGTATTCTTCTACATATATATGGTAAAAAAAAAAAAGTGAAAAGCGTTTATTGATCAGTTTGCACATAAGTAATAGCATCTACAAATTTGGGGATAGTTTTATGGCATTTTTATTAATATATTTTTTTTACTATTAATGGCGGCGATCAGCGATTTTTATCATGACTGCGACATTATTGTGGACACATCGGACACTTTTGACACATTTTTGGGACCATTGTCATTTTCACAGTAATCAGTGCTATAAAAATGCACTGATTACTGTGAAAATGACACTGGCAGTGAAGGGGTTAACCACTAGGTGGCGCTGTAGGGGTTAAGTGTGCCCTAGGGAGTGCTTCTAACTGTAGGGGGGATTTGCTGTGTGTGACATGACAGTGATCACCGCTTCCGATTACAGGAAGCGGTGGTCACTGTCCTGTCACTAGGAAGACTCGGGAAATGCTTGTTATCAGTATCAGTATTTCCCCGTTCTTCCTTACTTGACACGATCGCGGGTATACCCGCGGTCGGAGTCACGAAGCTCGCTGTCAGCGACGCGCGCATGCACAATGCCGACTTCTTAAAGGGGACGTATATATACGTCCTTTTGCCTACCCGTGCCATGCTGCAGACGTATATCTGCGTGCAGCGGGCGGCAATTGGTTAATAGGCGCATGCAGTTTTAAGGCTTGCTATGTTCAGTATCTCTTTACTCGGCACAACTTCATCTGTTATATTTTACCAAAAAATTGGGTTGAAGTGCCCTGAAATTTTGGGAGAATTATAGGCAAATAGTTTTTGGCTATATTTTTCCTATGGATCACAGGAGAGCAGTTCGTTCTGCACTCCTGTGACCCCTTTTTAGCTGACAATGGGCTAAAGCCCTATGTTGACTGACATTCCAAAGCCTTTGGGTGCCAAAGGGAGGGTTGCCATCCGGGGCCCTGGGGACCTCTGGGCCCCTACAAAAAAAAATGTAATAAAAAAAGAGGGGGGGGGGGGTTGCAATCCAGGCCATGCCCTGGGGACCTCCAAGCCCCTTACGAAAGAAGAGGTGAAAACTTAAAAGAAAAAAAAATGATAAAAAAGGGGGGTTGCCATCCTTACAGGTGTACTACCTGTACCCCCCTGATGGCATCCCTGGTTGGGATCCATCTAGAAGCCTGGATCAGCACCTGGCTCAGCCTCTCTGCGATCCAATTAGAAACTGAGCCAGCCCCTGCTGCCCCCTCCACATCCCAGGGCCCCACTGAGCGATGGGGGGACAGAGCAAAGAGCCTGAGACTGACTTTCACGGCTCTCTGTTCAGAGTGGAGGGGAGAACTGAGCGATCAGCTGTGTTTGACTGCTCAATTCTCACTACAGAGCCGGCAGAGGGACAGATGGAGCATCAGATCAATGCTGCATCCACCTAGGTGAGTTTCATTTTATTTTTCAGAAAGCTTTACTTTTTTTTTAACTTTTGTGTATTTTTGGAAGAATGGATGGCTCTATGTAAGCATAAATATGAAGGGTTTTACTCTATCTGGGCCACATGGATTATTTACAGCTCCAGTTCCTCAGAACCCATGCTCCTTCCCTGTGTGTGTCTTTGCACTCTTCACTGGGTGCTAACCATGGTACACCTTACTGATGGATATTGGAAGCAATTTACAGCCAGGGACCTCAGTAGTTGGTAGAGATGACTTTAGTAACATAAGTTTTTCATGAGTGCATCAGGTCTGTGTTCTCTCTGCATTGCTCATTCTCTTTTTATTTGTTTATTTCATCACTGCAGTGTGCAGCTGGGTTACTGGATCTCTAGTGGACAGGTACTCATTGTCCCTGTGCTACTTTTGTGCTTGCAAGTTGCATGTGTCTCTCTCTGGAATTGCCCCATTATGTAGCCCAACAGCTGTTTGGTAGGGGATTACCCCTTGTATGTCTTGATGACCTATAGATGCCTGGTGTACCTTCTTCCTTCACAAAGGTATGCTTGCATGTATTATACCTTGTCTGCCTCCCTGTGGGGACTGTACGTTTTAACGCAGCACTTATGCAGTGTGATTTTGCTAAATTCAATTGTGTTATTCAGAGATTGCTATTATGTCAGTTCCATGCTTCTTCTATGCTTTGTGCCACATGTGACACCTACCAACTGCTGCCATGTGACACTTGAAGTCTTTTATTTTTTCAAAATAAAAATGTTATAATAATTAAAACAAAAGTGGTGTATTTTTTACTGAGAATTTCTGTTTTGTAAATTGTTGCACTAATGTTGCATGGCATAAAAAATTGCCACTACCACTATTTTATTCTCTAGGGTGTCTGCTTTCAGAAAACATATATAATATAATGTTTGGGGGGAGGATTATGTAATCTTCAAGCCCAAAATCATTTTTTAAACATGTGTGCAGAAAAATAAAAATGCAAAAATGGCAGCGAAAGGGTTAAGTTATAGGGCAGATCACAGGAAAAGAACTGCATGAAAAAGCTGTAACCTATTACAAAGTAACATACAGTAACATTGCATCTTTCAAATATCACTGCAGCTTATGTGAGCGCCTCTTGTACACAACCTCAACTGTCAAAATGACAGAAGATAACAGCAGTGAAAGCTGAATTTCTACCTTCATACTAGTTACAGGTCGATGCTTTAGAAGGAATTTTGTCTACTTTTAACATTACATTTTTGAAGAAATGTAATTCCCAACAGAAAAGCACATATACTGTTAGAAAATTGTTCATTCGAGAAAATTTTCCATCTTGTGCCTTTGAATTTTCTCATCACTGTACTTGAAAACGAACCTCGAATGAACTTTCTTAAAACAAAAAAGTTTGCACAAAATTCTACTAATGTATGGGCAGCTTTAGGCAGTTTTCTCCAGAAAAGGTGTCATAATAGGAGATTGTCTATCACTTTCCTTCTTATGCCCCGTACACACGATCGGACCTTTGTCCGACCAAATTCACATCGCAATTCCGACGGCATTCCATCGGAGGAAAAGAGAACATGCTCTCTATGTAATCTCCGATGGAATTCGTCGGAATTTCCAATGGAATTTCTCCGATGGGGCATACTGTACACACGGTCAGAATTTCCGATGGAAAAAGTCTGTCTGACTTTTTCTATCGGAATTTCCGATCGTGTGTACGAGGCCTTAGGCCTCGTACACACGGACGGACTGTCCGATGAAAACGGTCCGCTGGACCGTTTTCATCGGACATGTCCGCTGCCGGATTTTGGTCTGATGGTTGTACACACCATCAAACCAAAATCCCCGCGTACAGGATACGCGGTGACGTGGCCGCTCCGTCGCCGCGATGATGACGCGGCGACGTGCGCGACCCTGGAAGGTCAATGCTTCCACGCATGCGTCGAATCACTTCGACGCATGCAAGGGTTTTCGGCCGAGCGGACATGTCCGGTAACTCGTACAGACCACCGAACATGTCCAACGGACAGGCTTCCAGCAGACATGTTTCTTAGCATGCTAGGAAACATTTGTCTGCTGGAAACCTGTCCGATCCGCCGGAAAATTGTCCGGTTGGACGTACAGACGACCGAACATGTCCGCTGAAACTGGTCTGCGGACCAGTTTCAGCAGACATGTTCGGTCATGTGTACGAGGCCTTAGTGACCATGGTCACCAGTACAAACAGAAGAGGGAATCTCCCCAATGGGGACAAAGACAGCATTACAAATTGGAAGGCCTAACCCTTCACCACTCTATCCAAAGCTAAAAATAAATAAAAATAAAGGATTTTGTCTAGAAATACCCTTCACGCATTAGGAACTATTTTATTTTTAGGGAGACTTTTAGCTTAGTGGTAGGTAGGAGAACCTCATAACTCATGGTTTCAGTGTCAGAAGACCCATGCAGCTGCCGACACGGAACCATAATGTACCAAATTTGGACTGCATATTTTTTTCTAGAGAAGGCATGTCCAAAGCCTGCATTTCGGTTTCGGACGGCCCGCCTGCTCATTTTGACATGTCTATCTTTTGTGGCGCCCAACGAATCCCCGAGCGCCGGGGGCCACAAAAGATAACCATGCTAGCTGGACTTGAAGGGGACAGGGAGGGGACGGGACGAGTGCCTTACAGGAGTATTTCCTGTTAACACGGCGACCTCTGTAAAAGGAAGTCCTGTCTTCTGTGCTGCCATTGGATGACTGTCCTGTCCATCACAGGAGGCGGGACTTTCAATTAAAGAGGTCCCCAAAAAAACAGGAGTTTCTCTTGTATGTCTGTCAGCACTCGTCCCGCCCCCCCCCCCCGTCCCCGTCTCCTCCAAGGCTGCAGATGTGCATGAATCAGGCTGCACTGATGGCAATGGTGAGTCTGCATTCATGTCAATAGGGGTGCTGCATTCTAGGCAATGGGGGGGCTGCATTCAGGACAACGGGGGTGCTGCATGCATGGCAAGGGGGGTGCTGCATTCAGGGTAAGGGGGGGGGGGTGCTGCATTCAGGACAAGGGGGGTGTTGCATTCATGACAACAGGGGTGCTGCCTTCAAGACAACAGGGGTGCTGCATTCATAACAACAGGGGGTGCTGCATTTATGGCACTTGTGAGGCTTCATTGATGGGCACTGACCCTTATTTTGCTTCACAGTTCAGATTTTTTTCCTGAATCTTCCCTCTTAAAGTGAAGGTGCGTGTTATATGCCAATAAATACGGTATATTCAAATAACACACCTGAGCTCATCTTTTCACCACACACAGCCACAAAGGCAGGAGAATTCTTGTTGGGCAGTGTATTGGTGCTCGGACAAACACACTTAGGGCTAGATTCAGGTAGAATTAGGCGGGCGTAGCGTATCTCAGATACACTGTAATTTTGAGCAGCAAGTCCTGTATTCACAAAGAACTTGCGCTGAAACTTACGGCGGCGCAATGTAACTGGGCCGGCGTAAGCCCGCCTAATTCAAAATAGGCTGGTTGGGGGCGTGTTCTATGTAAAATACTGATGACCCCACATATTTGACGTTTTTAATGAACGGCGCATGCGCCGTCCATGGACGTATCCCAGTGCGCATGCTCCAAATGACGTCGGCAAATCGTCATGCTTTCGACGTGAACGTAAATTACGGCCAGCCCCATTCACGGACGAGTTACGCAAATGACGTAAAATTTTCAAATTTCGACACGGGAACGACGGCCATACTCAACATTGGCTGCGCCACGTTTTTGGTGGTTTATCTTTACGCCTGAAAAAAACCCTTACGTAAACGGCGTATCTTTACTGCGACGGCCGGGCATACGTTCGTGAATCAGCGTATCTAGCTGATTTACATATTCTAGGCGTAAATCAGCGTACACGCCCCTAGCGGCCAGCGTAAATATGCAGTTAAGATACGACGGCGTAGGAGACTTACGCTGGTCGTATCTTAGCAACATTTAAGCGTATCTCAGTTTGATCATACGCTTAAAGTTGCGACGGCGGGGATTCGGACTTACGACGGCGTATCTACTGATACGCCCGTCGTAAGTCTATGTGAATCTAGCCCTTAGAATGGATTTTAATGGTTCACAGAATGTCAGGCAAAATGGTCGGCATGTTCACTTCATCAAGATTTGCCCTCTTTGAAAAAAGTTTGGACCCCCCTGTTCTAGAGCACCAGAAACCAGAGGTATATATTATTATTATTATTATTATTATTATTATTATATATATTTATTATATATATTTTTTATTACCTAATGTTAAGTGCAAAGTGCAGTAAACCAGAGCAACCAAAGTGATTGCAATGGGTTACTGCACATCATGATTGGGTTCTGTGCCACCTTAGTAAGGAAAGGTCCCACTGTGCATACAGATATAATATTCAAGCAGTGGCAATCATAAAAGTATTCCACATGCCCGGAAAGGCTTGGGGTGCACAGCTTCGCCTTGGGAGTCGGAACAGCTGGTCCTGACACCGCTAACACCCATCCTCCAAGACATCTGTGATTAGCACAGAAGGGGATTCAACAATGCAGATATGGCTCTACAGAGCAGACAATGCTCATTTACTGTATACTCTCATCAGTGTACAATTTAGTGTATTCATTTGCAGTGTATGCATAATCAGCATCATTATACAACACAGCTTGTTCATTATCAGTGCATAGAAATGCATCTTCATACATTTCGGCATTTTCATTATCACTTAATGCACTTACCAATTATTATCATACTGTGAAACATCTTTATTAAGGTATATTCATGCAGCTGAATTTCTTCTCTACCACAAAACAGGACCACTGCCATTATATCCTTGTGAACACTTCAGAAGTTAAAGACTAAAATTAGGGCTATCATTTTCTGGATGTGCTGATTGTTCGAAGATCTCAAAGAACAAATCGAGGGCCCATTTTTCAGTTTATACCGTTTGTATATCTAATATTTGGTCTATATACGGTACTTAACGGGGTTGTAAAGGATATTTTTTTTATTTTCTAAATAGATTCCTTTAAGCTAGTGCATTGTTGGTTCACTTACCTTTCTTTCATTTCCCTTCTAATTATTTTTTTTTTTTGTCTGAATTTCTCACTTCCTGTTTCTCCTCAGTAAGCTTGCCCCCATCATCTGAGCCATTCTGGCTGGGGGTTAGTCAGTTAGAACAGCTTACTGAGGAGGAACAGGAAGTGAGAAATTCAGACAAAGAAAAAAAAACATTTCAAAGGAAAATCGAAGGAAAAGGTTAGTGAACCAACAATGCACTAGCTTAAAGTGGACGTAAACCCACTCTTATCCTTTCCAAACTACTGCCATAGTGCTGCTATATAAGGATATATATGCCTCCTGCATGTATCCTTACCTGTCAAATGTCTCCCCTCTGTCTGTTATAAGAACTGAAAAACTGCAGATTTTGTGGGTGAATCTGTTGTCTGGAGCTCGGTGGGTGGAGTCGTGATGTCAGTAGACTCCCCACCCACCTCTACACTCCCCTTGTTAACATGCATTTTGTCCTGTGTATTACTTACACTGAATTCTGCTATAATCACTAACATCCAGTCAAAATCCAGAAAAGTAACCACATGACTTCAGAAAAGGAGTGGGGGTAGGAATTAAAAAAATAATGCCCGTCTCCAGGCTAGTGCATGAGATATGTAAATAACCTGTCACTCACAGCAAGGGGGTGGAACGGACCAAGGTTTTTCTCTGTTAGTCCGTTTTATCTTACTGAACAATAAAGAGGATTGCTCTGAGCTGGATTAACTCTTTGTGGCAAGACTGGGCACAGATGATAGGAAATATTTTACTCTACACTGTGACAGCAAAAAAATAAAATAAAAAAATTGGGTTTACATCCACTTTAAAGGAACCTATTTAGAAAAATAAAAATTAACCTTTACAACCCCGTTAAGGATTAAAGGAAAACTCCACTTGTGATAAAATGCACCTGTTAACCTATGTACTCCCAGTTTGTCTGCTCCTGCCATGTCATTGTCCTGCATATTCTACCACATTCCATATGTGTTATGTTCATTTTATTTCTCCTGATGTTCTCTTTTTTTTTTTAATAAAATAAATCTTGTTTCCTGGCATTTAGGAAATGTTTAAATGGCCTCTGTTCTCATTGTGTAATATACGTTCCCTGTAATACACTGAGCCTGATTTTGTCTGGCTCCATCTACCTTCCTGTAGCTATTACAAGACATGAATAAAGATGAACCAATCAGTGTCATCAATCATGAATTTGTAATGTTCTTTTGGTAATATGCAGCAAAATCATTTCGGAACCTTTAAAATTTGGGCTGAACTTTGAATAAACATTATTTATATGAACAAAAAAAGTAACAACCTGCATCTTAACCACTTCCCTACTGAGGCATAGTAAAATGACGTCGGAAGGGACCTTTCGTCCTTCAGACTGGACGTCATATGACATCCTTGCTTTTCCGGCCGCTAGGGGGCGCGAGCGCGCTGCCGCATTGCTCGGGACCTGATGCGCGTGCCCGGGGGCCGTGATGTCCGCCGGGCACCCACGATTGCCAGCAATCACGGCAGGGCCATGGATCTGTGTGTATAAACACACAGATCCATGTCCTGTCAGCGGTAAGGAGACCAATGTGTGTTCCCAGTACAGAGGAACACAGATCGTCTCCTCCCCTTGTGAGTCCCCTCCCCCTACAGTTAGAACACACTTTAGGGAACATATTTAACCCCTTCAGCTCCCCCTAGTGTTAACCCCTTCTCTGCCAGTCACATTTACACAGTAATCAGTGCAGTTTTATAGCACTAATCGCTGTGTAAATGTCAATGGTCCCAAAAATGTGTCAAAAGTGTCCGATATGTCCGCTGCAATGTCACGGTCACAATAAAAATCACAGATCGCCGCCATTACTAGTAAAAAAAAAAAAATGCCATAATTCTATTCCCTATTTTGGAGATACTAGAACTTTTGCGCAAACCGATCAAATACGCTTATTGCAATTTTTTTTTTAACAAAAATATGTAGAAGAATACGTATCGGTCTAAACTGAGGAAAAAAACGTTTTTTTTAAAAAAAATTATGATATTTATTAAATCAAAAAGTAAAAGATATTGGGGGTAATCCACAAAGATCCAGCGTAACTTAATTTTTTCCATTTAAGTTACACTGCCTTAAAATCTCTACCTAAGTGCCCGATCCACAAAGCACTTACCTAGAAATTTTTGGCTGTGTAACTTAAATTCCGCCGGCGCAAGGCGTTCCTATTTTCATGGGGGCGATTCCCATTTAAATTAGGCGCGCTCCCGCGCCGTCCATACTGCGCATGCTCGTGACGTAATTTTCGTAAAAGATACGGCGCGAAAAAAAAAATTCAAAACAAAAAAAAATCGTGTCGCTGGACAGAAGGGTCTGTTTTTACAAGGTGTAAACAGTTTACACTTTGTAAAAGCAGCCCTAATTTTGCGTTTGCAAACTTAGGCCCCGTACTCACGACCAAACATGTCTGCTGAAACTGGTCCGCAGACCAGTTTCAGCAGACATGTTCCGTCGTGTGTACAGCCGCGCGGACAGGATTCCAGCAAACAATTGTCTGACAGACCGTTTCTGAGCAGACAACTGTTTCCTGGACTTGCTTTAAAACAGTCCGCTGGAAACCTGTCCGCCCGGACATGTACGATCGTCTGTACAGACCTACCGTACATGTCCTGCCGCCCGCCATCCCTCGCATGCGTCGAATGACTTCGACGCATGCGTGGAAGCATTTTAAAGGCAGACCGCCCGCGCCGCCGCGTCATTGTCGCGGCGACACCGCGTCATCGGCACGGCGACACCGCGGACACGCCCCGCGTATTGTTTACGCGCGGATCTCTGTTCGATGGTGTGTACGGCCATCGAACAGAAGTCCCCGGGCAGTCCCCGGGCAGACATGTCCGATGGAAACGGTCTGCAGACCGTTTTCATCGGACATGTCTGGCCGTGAGTACAAGGCCTAAAACTTACGGAGAAAAAACGAAGCTGAAAAGCTTCGTGGATCTCCGTAAGTGCTAATTTGCATACCCGAGGCGGCATTTCGACGAGAAATGCCCCCAGCGGCAGATGCGGTACTACATCCTAAGATCCGACAGTGTAAGTCCCTTACACATGTCGGATCTTCGTCCTAACTATGGAAAACTGATTCTGTGGATCAGTTCCATAGTTAGGAACAGGGATACGACGGCGTAACAGCAGTTACGCCGGCGTATCCCTTTTGAGGATCTGGCCCATTTTTTTTCAAAATTTCCACTCTCCTTTTGTTTATAGCGCAAAAAATAAAACCGCAGAGGTGATCAAATACCACCAAAAGAAAGCTCTATTTGTGGGAAAAAAAGGGTGTCAATTTTGTTTGGGAGCCACGTCGCACAACTGCGCAATTGTCATTCAAAGTGCGACAGCGCTGAAAACTAAATATTGGTCTGGGCAGGAAGGGGGTGAAAATGCCCTGTATTGAAGTGGTTAAAGTGCCCTGAAACCTTATACCCGTGTCTCTAAACCTTTTTTCGTCAAGGCACCCTTTAGAATTAATGGAGGCACCACATTCTAAAATATGAAAAACAATTGTAATGGTTTTACATAATGCAGCAACATCCACACAAGTAGGGCACCCAACATTAGAGGTAATGTATTCTTCCGAAACAAATACACTTTTGCACACTGGTACCGACTAGTATTCCAATGTTTCTCATCTCCCTCAATTTCTCTCCATCAGTCAGCTAATGTGACCCCAGTGCTGAGGGAGGGGAGCAGTGGAGGGTCAAACAAGGATGTTGTGTTGGCAACAGACATCCTCCTTATCAACTGATGACATTGTTGGTTAGGGTGCCAGTGTCTAGAAAGTTGTAATGGTGCATAATGAAAACCTGTGGCTTTGTATAATTAAAAGGCAGGCTTCATCCACCTGCTGGCTTGTATACAATTGTTGATCAGTTTTTAGGCATTTTGCCAAGGCACCCCTGAAGAAACCTCAAGGTGCCCCAATTATGTCCGGGCACCCAGGTTGAAAAAGGCTGCTTTAGAGTCTACCCATCCTGCCAATTTCATTGGGATCAAGAAAAGAACCATTGTCTATGGGTCACCAGCAGAAACCATCAGTCGAGGTTTGTCAGGCAAGAAGAATCAACTGGTCAAGCTAGCAAGCCTTGGGCATATTGTCATGCTTTACCCATAATAACCTGGCACCGGAGGAGTCTGCAATGTTCTTGCCTCACTGCATGAACAGTTGCATGAAACCATGTTCATCTTCAGGGACCCTGCAGAATGCAAAAATACCTGAGGGCATAATCTAAAGTCATTGGTGGCCTTTGCTGGTACTATGATTGATAGAATCTGGTTGGCCTGCAATTTGTGCCAATCTGATCAACAAACATATACAGTTTTATTAAACAACCAGACTCAGATTATTTCCCAAATCCAATGGTCATATTGACATTTTGTTGGGGATCTCTGCCCAAGTTGTTACAAGACACATGCCATTTATCATACACCTGTGAGGGTGGAAGGTTTGCTGTTTTTTTCTTTACAATATATATAATTTGCACAATAACATTAGGTTGTTCTCTTTCTAGAGAAGCTCATACATATAGACCAGGGGTGCAGAGATGTATTATGGCCTAGGCCGACAAGGCCCAGGCCTAGGGCGGCACTTTGCGGGGGCGGCGAAAAAGCTCCCTTTCAAATCACTCCCCAGCACATATCCCCATACCACCCTCTCCCCCCAAATTAAAAGATGCTCTGCCCCTCTGTGCTCATCCCACCCTGCCCCTCTGTGCTCATCCCACCCTGCCCCCCTGTGCTTATCCCACCCTGTCCCCCTGTGCTCATCCCACCCTGTCCCCCTGTGCTCATCCCACCCTGTCCCCCTGTGCTCATCCCAACCTGTCCCCCTGTCCTCATCCCACTGCGTCCCTCTGTGCTCATCCCAACCTGTCCCCCTGTCCTCATCCCACTGCGTCCCTCTGTCCTCATCCCATGAAAATGACAGGATGTGATTGGCTGCGCTGCTCTCAATCCATCCGCTCTAGCCAATCAGTGGCCAGGCGAAGAGGATATCGGGACCGCGCGGGACTTTCGACGGGTCAGGTAAGTAAAACGGGGGCTCGGGGGGGGAGGGGGCCAGCAACACCAGATGTTTTTTCACCTTAATGCACAGATTGTCTTGCTTCCGGGGTCGCGGGCTCCGGCGCTGTGATTGACTGCGTCTGCGATGATGTCACTCCCGCGAATGCGCATGGGAGTTCCCGTTCATGGCACAGGGTTCTGAAGGAACGTCATGGGCATCCATTCCTTTAAAGCGCATGCGCCAGTGATTGTAAATGTAAATTTAGAAGATATTTACACTACATATAGGTAACCCTTATTATAGGCTTACCTAGAGGTAAAAGTCAGTAAAGGAAGTTTACTTCCTCTTTAACCACTTCCTTACTGGGCACATATACCCCTTCCTGAGCAGGTGAGATTTCAGCTTGTGGCACTGCGTCACTTTAACTGACAATTGCGCGGTCGTGCGACGTGGCTCCCAAACAAAATTTACGTCCTTTTTTCCCCACAAATAGAGCTTTCTTTTGGTGGTATTTGATCGCCTCTGCGGTTTTTATTTTTTGCGCTAAAAACAAAAATAGAGCGACAATTATGAAAAAAAACCCAATATTTTTTACTTGTTGCTATAATAAATAGTCCAATTTTTTTTAAAAAACATTTTTTTCTCAGTCTAGGCGATACGTATTCTTCTACATATTTTTGGGGAAAAAAATAAAAAAAATCGCAAGAAGCGTCTGGTTTGCGCAAAAGTTATTGCGCTTACAAAATAGGGGACAGAATTATTATTTTTTTTTATTATTTTTTTTTACTACTAATGGCGGCGATCAGCATTTTTTTCATGACTGCGACATTATGGCGGACACATCGGACACTTTTGACACATTTTTGGCGCCATTCACATTTATACAGTGCTATAAATATGCACTAATTACTGTATAAATGTGACTGGCATTGAAGGGGTTAACACTAGGGGGTG
Organism: Rana temporaria; assembly: GCF_905171775.1. Classification (NCBI taxonomy): domain Eukaryota; kingdom Metazoa; phylum Chordata; class Amphibia; order Anura; family Ranidae; genus Rana; species Rana temporaria. Next base: position 81,883,927 of record NC_053498.1, read on the forward strand.
AGGAAGGGGTTAAATGTGTACCCTAAATTGTGTTCTAACTGTAGGTGGAGGGGGGGTGACTGGGGGAGGTGACCGATCTATGTCCCTATGTACAAAGGACACAGATCGGTCTCCTCTCTCCCCTGACAGGACATGGATCTCTGTGTTTACACACAGAGCTCCACGTCTTGTCCCTGTAGCCGCCGATCCCGAGTCCCTGGCGGACATCACGGCCGCCAGGCACTCGCATCGGCATCTCAGCGATGCGGCGAGCACGTGCGCGCCGCCGTCGGACGCACGCGCCCGCGCCGCTGGATGCGCGCGCAGGCCGTGTTTTTACGGCCTGTTAGAGATTCAGAACCACCCCTCGGCCGTATAAAGTCGTACGGCCGTCGGGTAGTGGTTAGAATTAAAAAGGCATTTGAAATTTGCGTTGTGTGATTTGTCATTCTACCAGAGCATTTTGAAATGGCGGGCAGAATCGCGGCGACTCCCCTCACCATTCAAAACACCTAGGTGTGAATGCAGCCTAATAGCATCACCAGAGCCCTTGTTATTAAGGGAATTGAATATCTAATACAAGATTGTACAGGCATAGGAGAGAGAGAAGAGGCAGGATGGAACAGAGAATTCACTCCCGAAGCCTCAGCTGCATTTTGTTTCCATCTGGCAACATTGGCAGCTTGCTGCGTCTGCAGCTTATCATCTAATGTTTGAATAAAGGACACAATGGGGTCCGATACCGACATCACAGAGACCAAATTAAAATGCTTAAAGCAAACCTTCAGTCATTATTTCAACTTTCTATCTATTAAATCTTATGCCCTTGTTATTTTAACTTTGGATAGTTTTTCTGCCAGTAAATACCTTATACAGCCCACTTCCTGTTTCGTGTCTGGTAATTAGCCTAGGCTTATGACATCATGCACAGCTCTCTCTCTCTCATGAGAGTTTGCCATGAAGGGAGGGGGGATGAGTTAAAGAGGGCCAATGAGAGCCGCAGAGCTGGAGCTGTCCCTCTGTGTGTGTCCCAGGAAGTGAACAGGCAGCAGCTTCAGCTGCCCACAGTTAAAATGGCTTCAGACAGACTCAGTGGAGGGAGATTCCTGCAGCATGTTTGGCAAGTACAGAATCACAGTATATATAAAATAATATGCAAAGTGGTTGGAGGGAAGCTTCAGAATGGCAAAGATGTTTTTTATTACAAATAATGTGAGCAGACTGCAGTTCCTCTTTAACAAAAGCAGCAAGCATATATGAAGTCTGCAACACAATGCAAAGTACATGTAAGAAATGTAAATAAATGAAATCCTATAAATAGGAAGCTAAGAACAGTGAATGAGACTACAGCACTATAGCAACAGTGTACAGGCAGGCTACATGATCCAGATGCAGATAAAAGCTGTTCTCAAGCTCATAAAAGATGGGAAATGAAGCAGAATCTGTCATTTCTGAGAAATAAAGCAACATAGGTCCTGTTCTCACGTGTGTGCTACAAACCTTTTTGTGTTAGAGCATTGAGGATCATGAACATACATGTGGGTAAAAAAACAAAACAATGCAGCTAGATCCTACTAATGCATCTGCATGAATCTGGAGAATGGAGCTAGTTTTCAGGATTGGTAAAAAAAAAATCCCAATAAGCATATATTGATTGGTTTGCACAAAAGGTATAGCGTCTACAAACTATGGGATACATTTTTTTTTAAACTAGTAATGCCGGCAATCAGCAACTTATAGTGGGACTGTGATATTGCGTCTGACGTTTGGGCACTAACTGACAATTTTGTACCCTTTTTGGGGACCGGTGACACTAGTACAGTGATCACTGCTAAAAATATGCACTGTCACTGTACTAATGACACTGGCTGGGAAGGGTTTAAACATCAGGGGCGATAAAAGGGTTATGTGCCTAGTTAGTGTGTTTGTGTACTGTGGGAGGTGCTTTTTAATAGGAAAAGGCATGGATCCATGCCCCGGCTTTGCCGGAAAACAGGATCCATGCCTTCCCTACTGACAGAATGGCGACCTGCCTTGTCCACCACTCTGCCTAGTGCACCGAATGATTAGCGGGTGCCGACGGGGCTTGTCTGGGCTGTCCCAGTGACGTAGCAGAGTGTGCGTCAGAGGGGGGCGGGGTCACGTGACGCGTGGCCGCCTCCCCTATAAAAGAAACGTCAAAGCATCGGCGCGTCATTCGCTGAGCTGTGCTCTGAATGGATGGATGTTCTCATCGCTGGACCAATCGCTGGACACATCACCCGTCGCTGGAGAGATCACCCGTCGCTGGATCGAGACAACGATGGAGCAGCGAGCAGCACCGATCGTCTATTTTCACCGCTGGATTTTTATTTGGTTTAATTAATAAAGTAATTTGTTCTACGGTGTGTGTGTGTTTTTTTTCTGAAAACTACTATTTACACTTACTTTGTGAAATGGTAGGGGTAAAGTTTACCCCATTACCATTTCACACAGGGGGGGGGGGGGTCAGGATCTGGGGAAAATGTAAGTGAACCAACAATGCACTAGCTTAACCACTTCCCGACCGCCGCATGTACATATACGTCGGCAGAATGGCACGTACAGGCATATGGGCGTACCTGTACGTCCCCGCCTAGACGCGGCGGTCGGGTTCCCTCGGGGAGCGATCCGGGACGACGGCGCGGCTATTCGTTTTTTAGCCGCTCCGTTGCGATCGCTCCCCAGAGCTGAAGAACGGGGAGAGCCGTATGTAAACACGGCTTCCCCGTGCTTCACTATGGCGCTGCATCGATCGAGTGATCCCCTTTATAGGGGAGACTCGATCGATGACGTCATTCCTACAGCCACACCCCCCTACAGTTGTAAACACACACACAGTGTACACTAAATCCTACAGCGCCACCTGTGGTTAACTCCCAAACTGCAACTGTCATTTTCACAATAAAGAATGCAATTTAAATGCATTTTTTGCTGTGAAAATGACAATGGTCCCAAAAATGTGTCAAAATTGTCCGAAGTGTCCGCCATAATGTCGCAGTCACGAAAAAAATCGCTGATCGCCGCCATTAGTAGTAAAAAAAAAATAATTAATAAAAATGCAATAAAACTATCCCCTATTTTGTAAACGCTATAAATTTTGCGCAAACCAATCGATAAACGCTTATTGCGATTTTTTTTACCAAAAATAGGTACAAGAATACGTATCGGCCTAAACTGAGGAAAAACATTTTTATATATGTTTTTGGGGGATATTTATTATAGCAAAATGTAAAAAATATTGCATTTTTTTCAAAATTGTCGCTCTATTTTTGTTTATAGCGCAAAAAATAAAAACCGCTGAGGTGATCAAATACCACCAAAAGAAAGCTCTATTTGTGGGGAAAAAAGGACGCCAATTTTGTTTGGGAGCCACGTCGCACGACCGCGCAATTGTCTGTTAAAGCGACGCAGTCCCGAACTGAAAAAAACCCTTGGGTCTTTAGCCAGCATATTGGTCCGGGGCTTAAGTGGTTAAAGGAACCTATTCAAAAAATAAAAAACAAACCTTTACAACCCCTTTAAACCAACAATAATTCCGATTTGGGGTTTTCAAATTGCGTATACATTTTTTATCAAACGCTCAGAGTTAGTTTGCTTTATTCCAGGCACGTGTTTATCAAGACAATCCTTTATAATGCCCAGTTATTTTTTTTTTTCTATACATTCATGTTACAGTTTCCTCTTGAGAATAAAAGCATGTGCTATAGAAGGCATTATAATGTCTGGTGTATATACCCTTATATGGTACAACCATCAACCAAAAATGTTAAGAGGTGAATATTTTTTTACTTAGTCTACAGGGAGCAGGCTTGTTACCCACGCCCCATTTCAGTTCTTCAGCTGGTCTTGTCTATAAAATTAACAGTGTAGAATTATAAAGTAAAGAATAAGGCGCTATACATGTTCATGTGAAAAACTGGCACAAAGAAAAACACTGTATCAAACTTAAATGTGCATATAACTGAAAAAATAAGCAAGCATAAAGTCCATAAGTGAATAAATCCCAACACCAAAACGGAATGCTCCGAGATGAAACTTCTAGTGATTTGTTCACTTTAACCACTTCAGCCCCGGACCATTTTGCTGGTCAATGACCGGGCCACTTTTTGCGATTCTGCACTGCGTCGCTTTAACTGACAATTGGGTGGTCGTGCGACGTGGCTCCCAAACAAAATTGGCGTCCTTTTTTTCCCACAAATTTGGAGGTATTTGATCACCTCTGCGATTTTTATTTTTTGCGCTATGAACAAAAATAAAGCAATTATTTTGAAAAAAAAAATGAATATTTTTAACTTTTTGCTATAATAAATATCCTCTAAAAATATATATAAACAATTATTTTTATTCTCAGTTTAGGCCGATACGTATTCTTATACATATTTTTCATAAAAAAAATCACAATAAGCGTTTATTGATTGGTTTGCGCAAAAATTATAGCGTCTACAATATAGGGGATAGTTTTATGGCATTTTTATTAATATATATATTTTTTACTAGTAATCAGGGATTTATATTGGTACTGTGACCTTATGGCAGACACTTTGGACACTTTTGACACATTTTTGGGACCATTGGCATTTTTATAGCGATCAGTGCTATAGAAATGCATAGATCACTGTAAAAATGCCACTGGCAGGGAAGGGGTTAACACTAGGGGGCGAGGAAGGGGTTAATAGTGTTCCCTAGGTGTGTTCTAACTGAAGGGGGGGTGGGACTGACTAGGGGAAATGACAGATCGCTGTTCATACATTGTATGAACAGACGAACAGTCATTTCTCCCCCTGACAGGACCGGGAGCTGTGTGTTTACACACACAGCTTCCGGTTCTCGCTCTGTAAGGAGCGATCGCAGGTGCCCGGCGGTGATCGCCCCCGCTCGTCGGCACCAGGGGTGAGCAGAGGGTGTGCTCGCGCCTCTGGCAGCGTGCACGCGCCCCTAATGGCTGGAATGCGAAATGACGTATAGCTACGTGATTTCGCACAGCCGAGCCGACCTGCCGCCGTATAACGGCGGCGGCTGGTCGGCTAGTGGTTAAAGGGGGCAGCTGTTGGTTTATATGTTCTTATCCCCACAAGACGCCATTTTTTTGGTATATATTTTTGTATAAAATTAACAGATTAGAAAACAATTTAAAACCAAAATGTTAAACTGTGTGCTATGCCACTTTGCAGTTCTAAGCAATGGATTTCAAGTGTCAATTAGGAGATAAAGCTTTGATCTTAAATACAACAGAGCAGACTCCCTAAGACAGGGGTCTCAAACTGGCAGCGCATCAGCTGTCGCAAAACTACAAGTCCCATCATGCCTCTGCCTGTGGGAGTCATGCTTGTAACTGTCAGCCTTGCAATGCCTCATGGGACTTGTAGCTTCACAACGGCTGGAGGACCGCCAGTTTGACACCCCTGCCTTAAGAGGTCCATCGTACTCCATTCTAGTGATAAGCACAGCTGTTTAATGGCATATCTTGTTGAGATCAGATTCTTTCTAGTGTTTCCTGTATGAACTATCCTTTGAAATCCAATGTTTATTCTGATATATCTAGGATAACTAACAATATAAACAGAATTTTTAACAAGGAAAGTAGACAGTTTGAAATAATTTTTTCTTTGAACATTTTAATCCCTTTCATGTTGTAAACCTGACACAGCTACTGTACAAATTAAGTTTTACCAATCCATGTAGGTTTATAAAACAGCATGTCACTGCACCCATCTATTTCTTCATACGTGTTGGGAATGTAGGACTGCTGATAAGGCAGCCTTCCTGTACTGGTCCATCAGTTCAAAATAAGGGGTGGTTACAGTCTATTATTCTTTAGCATGCCATTTGTTGCCCTCTCCCAATCTTAAACCTAGGTGCCTTGCATAGGCATGCGCAGTCTATTGCATTAGGGTGTGCACCCCAAAGCTCAAACACACACTACGATGTTCATTCAGAAAGGGAAGGAGATGGCCAATTGCATATTTACCGGCCCCTTCCTCCACTCATTCTAAAACATTCTTGCAGCAACAGCTGGCAGGAGAGGAGGGAAGCTGGTAGCACTGCAGAGGGAAGGAGGGAGCCAGGGAAGTAAGGGGAATCTGTGCTGTAAAGGGCGATTAGGGTGTGCCTGGGCACACCTGGCACACCCTGTGCGCACGCCTATGGTGCCTTGGCATGTTACTTTGCATGCAGTTTATTCTTCTTTAGTGACCCTTTAAGTTAAAGTGTAGCATCAAAGACAATAGAAAGGCTTCCTTTTGTCTTTGATGTTAGAATTGGCAGCGTGTGGACCAGCTGGAGCCAATAGCCATCGGTCAGTGGAGCAGGAGGTGGAGAGACTTGAGCAGAGTGGTTGGGATTGTAGTATATAAGTAAAAGTAACCACATATATAATATGATCTTTCCCTGGTCCAACTGGTTTCTGTCTTCTGGGTCCCATAATCACTTTGGGTGCCAGCAGACGCCAAGGTAAGTACTTCATGGAATAGGCAGTCAATCTGGTTGGATTTTTCTCTAACAATGGTAAGTATTTTCCTTACATTTGCCATCTACTGTATCTCCCATATTGCATTAAGATGCATATTTTGGATATACAGTAATTCAAATAATTCAATAATTACAAAAAACAAACATACAATACAAACTGTGTAGAAGTATTTTTAACAATGTCATTAATACATCAGTGTTTCAGGGAATATTATTATCAATATTAAAATGCATATTTTGGATATATAATAATTCAAATAATAAAAAAATGACAAAAAAAAACAAAGAAACTACAATGTAAAACTTTTTTAACAATGTCATTAATATATCAATGTTTCTGGGAATATTAGAGCCAAATATATTTAAAATGTATATGGTACAGCGTGGAGCGATAGCAGACTTCCTGTCTAGGAACATCAGAGGAGAATGCCTCAAATGTCAATTTTAAACCTTCTTTAGACCAATATCTCTGCCAAAAGACAGCATGACAACGATGTATAAATGTCACATTTATCACCTTCCCTGCTGGCATTGATAGTTTTATATACATATTTGAGAGTAAGTAGCTTTTTCACATCAAGTTTTTTATTATTTTAGATTTACTGATCCTTTTCTTTAAAAATAAACTCCAGTTTCTTTTACTATTTCTTGCATGTTCGTGAAATTATTTGGTTCTATGTGCCAACAGTACTAGGTCCTAGGAGTGTCTGTCTATATAGCAATCTTAACCTAAAGATTGAGAGTGAAAGTGCATGAACATTCATTCTGTGCCAAAAAACAAATGTTATTAGGCTACAGGGCTACTAGGGATGTAGGATGTAGTCATAAAAATGTGCATAGTAATTTTCCCCTGTAAAAAGTGCATGTATATTCATTCTGGGGGGGAAAAAACATTATCAAGCTATCTCCTGTGCTGGATGAATGCAGTATTTTCCGTTTCAAATCAAATATAAAACATTCATCCAGCACAGGAAATACAGTTGCAATAAAAAGTATGTGAACCCTTTTAGAATGATATGGATTTCTGCACAAATTGGTCATAAAATGTGACCTGATCTTCATCTAATTCACAACAATAGACAATTACAGTCTGCTTAAACTAATAACACAAAATAATTAAATGTTACCATGTTTTTATTGAACACACCATGTAAACATTCACAGTGCAGGTGGAAAAGGTATGTGAACCCTTGGATTTAAAGGGGTTGTAAAGGAAAAAAATGTTTTCCCTAAATATCTTCCTTTACCTTAGTGCAGTCCTCCTTCACTTACCTCATCCTTCGATTTTTCTTTTAAATGTCCTTATTTCTTCTGAGAAATTCTCACTTCCTGTTCTTCTGTCTGTAACTACACACAGTAATGCAAGGCTTTCTCCCTGGTGTGGAGAAAGCCTCTTGAGGGGGGCGAGCAGGCAAGTCAGGACACTCTCTACTTTGCAGATAGAGAAAAGTGCTGTGTGTTAGTGGGTGTCCTGACACTCCTGCTCACCCCCTCAAGAGGCTTTTTCCACACCAGGGAGAAAGTCTTGCATTACTGTGTGTAGTTACAGAAGAACAGGAAGTGCGCATTTCTCAGAAGAAATAAGGACATTTAAAAGCAAAATCGAAGGATGAGGTAATTCCAGGGCTCAGGTAAGTAAAACGGGGGGGCTGGGGGGCCGGTCACTGCCAGGTGTTTTTTCACCTTAATGCATAGGATGTATGAAGGTGAAAAAACATGAGGGTTTACAACCCCTTTAAGCTTTGACAAAAACAAAACAAATGCTGCTTGGTTTCTATGCAGAGCTCCAGAAACAGCCAGAAACTACTCTGAATACCGGAACACAACTGCATCTGATTGGATGCAGCCATGTTTTGGCTGACAACTTTCTGTCCACCAAAGCCACCCATGGAGCAGAATTAAGGCAGTTTCTCAGAAACTGAAATTTGTATTGTGTGTATAATGGGCGTCCGCTCCATAGGCCAAGGGGGGCGATTGACCCCCCCTGGAAAATCGAGAAGGTGTTGAAGAGTGAAGACACCCCTCCGCGACTGAAGCAGTGACAGCGCCGCAGTGACAGGCAGGTTAGAACAGGGAGAGAGAGGCAAGCTGCTGGCCGTGGCATTGCAAGGAGGGGGCAGGGGGGTGGTTTGGTGCAGGGCGACACCACTGCACCTAACCAACCATCCCCTTTCTGAGCGGTCCCGGGTCGGATGTCACACAGGCACAGCGAGCAGAGTGAAGCCGCCTCCCCCTCCAGTGTTTATGTGTACACAGGGGGAGGAAACCTGCTGTGCCTGTGCTGCGCTGATCTGAGGTACTGAATGGGATGGGGGGAGGTCCGTCTGTGCTGAAGGGGGGGTTTGTGCTGAATGGGTGGTCCATCTGTGCTTAAGGGGGGTCTGTAGGGAAGGGAGGTCCATCTGTGCTGAAGGGGGGTCTGTGCTTAAAGGTGTTCCATCTGTGCTGAAGGGGGGGTCTGTGCTGAATATAGGGGTCTGTGCGGAATGGGGGTCTGTGCTGAAGGAGGGGGATCCATCTGTGCTGAATGGAGGGGTCTGTGCGGAATAGGGGTCTGTGCTAAAGGGTGAATCCATCTGTGCTGAAGGGGGGTCCATCTGTGCTGAAGGGGGGGTCTGTACATTCTCTAGGCTATATTTATATGGGCATGGAATGAAGCTGAATTATCTCAAGAGCCATCTGGCCGCGTTATCTATAAAGCGGCGCTAAAAAGCTTTGATTTACCATTGTTTTAGCTGCGCTATTCGGCCGCTAGCGTTTGAAGAAAGGTTTAAATGCGACTATGTATCACCACTGCCGAAAAATGTCAGCGGACACCCATGGTGTGTATGCAGCCTTAGACATTATAACTTTCCTATAATGTTCCTTTAGGCCACAACCAATATTCAGTGTAACTTAGTCATGCCCACTTTTCACCTCAGCAAGCAAAGCGCACCGCATGTTTTCTCCTTTCTAGGTTGTGCCTCTTTCTCTGCTCCTAATGTTAGGAGATATGCATCTACAGTACAGTATAAATAAGATTGAACAGAGTCATTTTGTAGGTAGTTTTACACTCAATGTATTAAGACAACAATGTAACTGTTGATTCTTAACTCCTTCACGCCGATGTAACGCAAATATGAGGTCTCGGGTTCAAGGGGTTGTGCCGGGCGAAGCCTACAGCTGCAGGCATCACTCCAGTACCATTTTTTAGAGCTGATGGTTGGCTTTCTTATGATAACAATCAATGCGGCTAAGCAGTCGCTTGATCATATCACAAGCAGCTCACACGCAGAAGCAAAAGCATATGCAAATGTAAACAGTGTTAAAACCACACATGTGAGGTATGGCCGCGATCATTAGAGTGAGAGCAATAATTCTAGCACTAGACCTCCTCTGAAACTCTAAACTGGTAACCATTAAAACAAAAAAAAAAAAGATTTTTAAGTACTGTATTTTGTTGCCAGCTGAAGTCTGTTGTGGCCAATCACATACAGATTACTGTGTTTATAAAAACATAGAACTCTGCACTGTGAACATACTGTTCATCATAAAAAACAGACAGATAGTAAATCAAAAGCAGCACACATGACACATTGATAAGCACACAGTTAACTCCTTCCCAGCCAGTGTCATTATTATACTGCCAGTGTACAGTATTATCAGTGATCACTGTGTTAGTGTCACTACTGATGTTAGCGTCAGTTAGTGTATCTGCCAGCCAGGGTCTGTTAGCGCCAGATGGTCTGCCACACTATCACAGTCACACTATAAGTCACTGATCACTGCCAGAGTTTGTAAACGCTATAACTTTCACACAAACCAATATACACTTATTGGGATTTTTTTTTTTTTTACTAAAGACATGTAGCAGAATCAATTTTGACCTAAAAAGAAATTTGATTATCTTTTTATTAGATATGTTTTATAGCACAAAGTAAAAAAAATTGTTAATTTTTTATTTTTTGTCTTTTGTCTTAGCGCAAAAAAAAAAAAAAAAAAACAGTGGTGATCAAATACCACTAAAAGAAAGCTCTATTTGTGGGTAAAAAGAGCTTTTCACCTTCATGCGAGCAAGCTCCCTCCCGTGATACAGTGGAAGACATAGCCACCGACTGTATCACTTGGCCCCGCCCCCCGGTGCGCCGCGTCATTGGATGTGATTAACAGCAGCGCCAGCCAATGGCTGCGCGGCTTTCAATCCACCCAGTGTAGCCAATCAACGGCAGGCTGAGAACCGGGGAGGATAACGGGGACGGGCGTGGGACTTTTGAGGGGTCAAGTAAGTAAAACGGGGGTTTGGGGGGGGGGGTACTTAAGGTGAAAAAACATTTACCTTTACAACCCCTTTAAACCAGAAACAAAAATCTAAAATATTGCAGCTTAGTAATTCTTAGATGTTGTGGTTACAATTATATACTAGCATTTACACTTTTTTTCCCTCTATTTTCACCAGGGATTTTTAATATTTGTTTAACAGACCAAACTGTCCAGCAAAAGAGACAGCTAGAAGATTAAAAAAAAACATTTACCACTGGCAGGAGTGCTTATAATGATCAGATTTCATTTATTTATGTAAAACCTTTATTCCAAAAGGAAACTGTTGCTGTAAGGCCACTTTCACACTGAGGTGCTTCTAAACTGCCAGTAAAAACACTGGGCCAGATTCTCGTAGGAGATACGACGGCGTATCTCCAGATACGCCGTCGTATCTCTGAGTCTGAGCCGTCGTATCTTGGCGCCTGATTCAAAGAATCAGATACGCCAGAATTTGTATAAGATACGACCAGTGTAAGTCTCCTACGCCGTTGTATCTTAAAGGGTCACTAAAGGAATTTTTTTTTTAGCTAAATAGCTTCCTTTACCTTACTGCAGTACTGGTTTCATGTCCTCATTGTTTGTTTTTGCTTTGAAGTAGCTGTAATTCTGCTGTGATCTCCACACTTCCTGGTTGCCTGTTTCCTTATAACCATGGTACTGGGAGCTTTCTCACGGTGGTCTAAGCTCCTCAGAACCAATCAGATTCATTTTAAAAACAAAACACTGCCCTGGATTTGTTTGTTTTTGTTCTGTGAGTCTTCCCGACTCACCTCTCACCCGGAACTTCATGTATGTACCTTTAAAACCGAAAGTGAAACTAGAGGCACATTATATGATAGATTAAATTCAATTTGTAATCATTTTTAAAAGGAATCAGTTAACTTTTATGTCTCTATACCCAATAAACAGTCATTTCAGCAAAAAAAAAAAATTCCTTTAGTGACCCTTTAACCGCTTATTTACGCCGGCCTGCTAGGGGCGTGTACGCTGATTTACGCCTAGAAATATGTAAATCAGCTAGATACGCTAATTCACGAACGTACGCCCGGCCGACACAGTACAGATACGCCGTTTACGTTAGGCTTTTCCCGGCGTAAAGTTACCCCTGCTATATGAGGCGTAGATGAGGCGTAGCAATGTTAAGTATGGACGTCGGAACAGCGTCCAATTTTTCACGTTTTACGTCGTTTGCGTAAGTCGTTCGCGAATAGGGCTGTGCGTCATTTACGTTCACGTCGAAAGCATTGGCTTCTTGCGGGTTAATTTGGAGCATGCGCACTGGGATACTTTCACAGACGGCGCATGCGCCGTTCGTAAAAAGCGTAATTTACGTGGGGTCACATTAAATTTACATTACACACGCCCACATCTTCCACATTTGAATTAGGCGGGCTTACGCCGGCCTATTTACGCTACGCCGCCGCAACTTTGGTTTGAGAATACTGCACTTGCCTGACAAAGTTGCGGAGGCATAACGTAAATGGGATATGTTACGCCCGCACAAAGATGCGCGCTTCTACGTGAATCCGGGCCACTGAGCGCTTTTGAAGAGCATTTCAGGTGCTTTTAAAGAGCTTTCCATTCATTTCAATGGAGATGGGAGTTTTTCACAGCCCTGCCAGCACACTGACCCAGTGTGAAAGCATTCATTAATTTTAATGGAAATAGGTTTTCGTGAGCTTTTTAGGCGCTGTTTTTAGCGTGAAAGCGCCTGAAAAGCGCCTAGAGTTCAACTTTCATTTGTTAGTCAAGTCCATTTAAATCTGCTAGTCTAGTACTATGCTCTCTCCAGACTGACTTAAATTTTATCATCACTGAGGTCAAAGATGAATGCTCAATTGACCCCACCAATGATTAGAAAATGTAACGAACATTATTAAATCCACAAAAAAAAAGATAGGTGGCAACCTATATAATAAATTAGCTTCACCACTCCTCTACCAGCCATTGTAGTAAAACAATCACTAAGGCCCCGTACACACGGTCGGACCAAACCGATGAGAATGAACCGAAGTTCAATTTCATCGGACCAAACCGACCGTGTGTATAGCCCATCGGTCTGTTTTTACTTCGGTCCAAAATTTCAAAACATGCTTCAAAACCGAACCAATGGATCGCTGCCCCATCGGACCAAACCGATGGTTAGTACAGAAAAGCATCGGTTCAAAACCCACGCATGCTCAGAATCAAGTCGACGCATGCTTGGAAGCATTGAACTTCGTTTTATTCAGCACGTCGTGTGTTTGACGTCACCGCGTTCTGACCCGATCGGATTTTGGACTGACGGTGTGTACACATATCAGGCCGTACGGCCACTTCAGAGGTGAACCGATGAAAACGGTCTGACGGACCAGTCACATCGATTTGGTCCGACCGTGTGTACAAGGCCTAACAGGGGGAGTTATTCTGAAAAGCTGTATAAAACAGTCTCTTTTCTTTTCTTGATGCACATGCCAAGGTGCACACAATGCTGCTGCTCCCACTGTCATTGGACAGCGGAAAGCATAGGCAAAAGGCATAGAGCCGATTGGAGCAGCTCTGTGCTTTGTGATCATTGTGATATCCAATCACAGCAAATACAAATGCAAACAGTAGTATTGTTTACAGTGGAGAGACTATCCCTTTCTTTAATAGAGGAAGGAGGATTTGATGAATGAATATATTCCATAAATCTTCCAAGCTGCAGCAGAGAAAGCTTTGATGTAAGGGGTGGTGGGGGTAAAGTGCCACTGACCATCCAATTTTGTGGGAATGTTTTGTGGGGATTTAAACTGTCAGCAATCACTAATACTGGGGGTGGGCTTAGAATTCCACTGGCCACCAGTGGTTGTGGGATTCTTTGGGGGTGTTTAAAATGCTACTGACTAGTGGTGCACCGAAAGGAAAGTTACAGTGCTGATACTGAAACTTCAGGATGTACGTTTTTGCATTGTAAAGTCAATAGGGGGAGATTTTGCATTAAAGTCAATGGGAAGCGATTTCCTATTTAGGTCAATGGGACGTGATTTTGCATCTAAGTCAATAGGGAGCGTTTTTGCCTTGAAGTCATTAGGACACGATTTTGTATTGAAGTTAATGTGATGCAATTTTGCATTGAAGAAAAACGCCAATAACCCTATTTTCAGTTGATAATTTTTGGCAGCAGATATACACTGCTCAAAAAAATTAAAGGAACACTTTGAAAACATATCAGATCTCAAAGGGCAAAAATCCACCTACAGAGGGCTGAATTCAAAGACACCCCAAAAATCAAAGTGAAAAAATTATGCAGCAAGCTAGTCCATTTTTCTGAAATTTCATTGCAACAACTCAAAATGGTCCTCAGTAGTTTGTATGGCCCCCAAGTGCCTGTATGCATGCCTGACAACATCAGGGCATGCTCCTAATGAGACAACGGATGGTGTTCTGGGGTATTTCCTCCCAGATCTGGACCAGAGCATCACTGAGCTCCTGAACAGACTAAGGCCCAACCTGGCAGCACCGGATGGACCAAAACATAATGTCCCAGAGGTGTTCTTTTGGATTTAGGTCAGTTGAGCGTGGGGGCCATCGCTTATCAAACTCTGCACCCAAGTTAAAAATGCAGCGGCTGTGAAGCAAAGCATTGTGGCAGCTGAATTTGTACAGTCCTGTTGGCTGTATTGTGACAGTTGCCGCCTGTCTGAAAGCGCCCTTACAGTACCCATAATTTGCTAAGTTTACGGAGCATCCAATTGTGCATTGAGATAGGTGGGCTGTCACTTTCACAATATATACTATAACGTATGTAATGACATCAAATAGTTACAAATTGAAGTAAGATAATAATATGATGAGTCTTTCTCATTTTTCAAGTAGAAAAAATTGGACAAAGAACTTCAAATGTTCATTTTAAAATAGTACTTCATATAAAACCTACACTAACAAATAAACATACTATATGAAACAGGATTTACCTGCATTATGTGCTTTTATGCATTAAAAGTAAAGTTTTGACTTGTTACACACAATACAATGGTATCTAACATTTAAATATGAGGTACGGCGCTAAAAAATTAATATTGATAATACCCAAAATACAATGTGACAGATTCAGGAAAACAAACAACATATATGTGCAAAACAATTGTGAATAAAAAACAATATTTAAAAAGTGAGCATATAAGATTATATAAATATGCATATGCAAAAAAGGCATAAATAAGTGAACTTGATACAACTGAAAAAAAAAAAATAAGAATAAAGTCCCAATAATCCACAACTGAATGTGTATAAATCAGAGGAATTCTTCTTGTGTAAATATTGTGCAGTGAGGCCAAAACAATTGATACTCCTTCCACCAAAAAGATCACCAAAGTGTTGTTGATGCAGTCTCCTTGCCGGAAGCTGTGACCACGGTCAGTGGTCAGTATGTGCATGGGGTGTTTAACGTCTCCCTGAAGACTCAAGGTTGGAACTGGACATATACAGACGATCGAATCAATAATATCTCAAAGAAATGAGAAAAAAGAAAGATCCATAGTGTATACTGTTTCCATCTGTCCATCAGACACAGCTGATCTTAGATTGCGGTAAAAGGCGAAGCACAGCGGCCCTTTAACATGTGATCAGCTGTTTCCAGTGACAGCTGATCACATGTAAATATACTTGGCGGTTTTAGAAGTCTTTTCCTTACATGTTATATGTATGTGAGGAAAGGATTGCCCTTAATGGGAAAGCCTGTCAGCACATTGTCCTGACGATCATTGTAGCCCCATCAGTGCCAATGAGTGTCCATCAGTGTAGCCTATCAGTGCCGCATATCATCTCCACCTATCAGTGCCACACCAGTGCCCATCAGTGCCGCCTTATTAGTGCCACCTCATCAGTGCCCATCAGTGCAGGCTCATCAGCGCACATCAGTGAAGGAGAAAAATTACTTACCGTATTTTCCGGCGTATAAGACGACTTTTTGGATGGAAAAAAATTCATCCAAAGTCGGGGGTCGTCTTATATGCCGGTGACAGTCTCCGTCTGCTGCGAGCGTCCATGATTTAAAAGCCGCTTCTTCTCCTCAGAGTGTTCTGTGTTAGGCGGAACACAAATCTTCCCAGCAGCGCCTCTGTTCTGTGTTCCTCCTATCACAGATGCCTTCTCATCCTCGGACGAGATGAGAAGACGTCTACTGGGAAAATTTGTGTTCCGCCTATCACAGGACAGTCTGAGGAGAAGGCGCGGCTTTCAAATCATGGACGCTCGCAGCAGACGGAGACTGCCACGGCCTGGAAGTCAAATCAGCAAAACGTGAGTGATGGCACTGTTCGCACAGTGGGGGGCAAGTTCAGGCACAGTGGGGGGCAAGTTCAGGCACAGTGGGGGGCAAGTGATGGCACAGTGGGGGGCAAGTGATGGCACAGTGGGGGCAAGTGATGGCACAGTGGGGGCAAGTGATGGCACAGTGGGGGCATGTAATGTAATGGCACAGTGAGGCATGTAATGTAATGTAATGTAATGGCACAGTGAGGCATGTAATGTAATGGCACAGTGAGGCATGTAATGTAATGGCACAGTGAGGCATGTAATGTAATGTAATGGCACAGTGAGGCATGTAATGTAATGGCACAGTGAGGCATGTAATGTAATGTAATGGCACAGTGAGTCATGTAATGTAATTCTAATGGCACAGTGAGGCATGTAATGTAATTCTAATGGCACAGTTATGCATTTAATGTAATTCTAATGGCACAGTGAGGCATGTAATGTAATGTAATGGCACAGTGAGATTTGAAAAAAGCCTGTTTCTGTCAGCGGTTCTGGCTACCCCTCAGCTTCCAGAAAGACTAGTAGGAAGGGGTTAGTCTTATACGGCGAGTATATCCCAAAACCATAATTTTTCCTGGAAAATTAGGGGGTCGTCTTATACGCCGGCAAATATGATATTTGCAAAATGTTTTAACAGAAACTTAGAAAAAAAATAGTTTAGCAAAAAATAAAAACCCCAGTGGTAATTAAATACCACCAAAAGAAAGCTTTATCTGTCTCCAAAAGATTATAAAAATTTCATATGGGTACAGTGTTGCATGACCGCAAAATATGACAGTGCTGAAAGCTGAAATTTGGCCTGGGCAGGAAAGGAATGAAAGTGGCCAGTATTGAAGTGGTTAAACTCTGTACTCACAAAAAAATCTTAAAAAACAAAACCTAATACCATAAAAAATTCCAGTTAGCACAGCTTGCCTGGAGTTCTCCTAAAAAGCAAAGTGTTTATTGTGAAACGTGTTTGCTGCATCTCATCTCAAACACATCAGTTCTTGACACATGTAAAATCAAGTGAGAATAACAAAACCTGTTCATCTGGAGGTGTCACATATACAGCATGGCACATTAACCTTTCATGACCACTCTCATATATTGAAATCCATTTAGTAAACATGCCTGTTTAATCCTTTGTTCACACCAGTACTGCTGCATAATCATGTGTTTTTCAGTGTGTTTTTGATGCTTTGTCATGTCATGCTTTACCACTTCAATAACGGGCATTTTCACCCCCTTCCTGCCCAGGCCAATTTTTAGCTTTCAGCGCTGTCACACTTTGAATGACAATTGCGCGGCCATGCAACACTGTACTCATGAAATTTTTATTATTTTTTTGAGACAGATAGAGCTTTCTTTTGGTGCTATTTAGCCACTTGCTGACCAGCCACAGTACGTAAACTGCTGCAGGTGGTCTCTATTGCGCGAAACAAAGAACCTTTACTTCATTTCATGCAGTAGGCAGCAGGGGCACGCCTGTGCGCTGATTGGCCAGAGGGAACGCCAATCAGGGAGTCCAACGGACGCGATGTCCGCCAGCCACCCATGATCACTCCCCAGAATGGTAGAACAGCGGTCTGACGATGTAAACAATGCAGATCGCCGTTCTGACAGGGATGAACTCAGATGAACTCCAGCTAAGCAGGGACACAGTTAGAGAGCATCCCCTAGGGACACACTTAACCATGTCACCACCAGCGCCACTTAGATAAAACTGTACACTGTAATATTAAAATAGTATTAAAGCACTCACATATTGGTTACTGTATGTAGGCATAGGTGGAAGTCCAAGTGACAGTCAGTCCTCAGCTCGTGTGGAGAGTCCCTGCAGCTGTAGAAGCTTGCTGTGCTTCGCTGTATGTGGGGATGCCGGTTTCACTGTTCAAGTGATCGTTTCCGGGTGTCACTGCGGCTGCCAGGTGGAGGGCTGGAGCGTAAGCGGCAGGTCTGTGCTGGGATGCGTAGTGACGCCAGGATGCAACGCGTTTCAGTGCTTGCGCCGTGAGGTATTGAAGGTCACAGCGTGCATCTTTCTCAAGCTACTCATAGTCCTGATTTCACTACACCTCACGCCGCATCCCAGCACAGACCTGCCGCTTGCGTTTCAGCCCTCCACCTGGCAGCCCCCTTTTTTCTAATTTTTTTTTTATTTCTTTTCTTTTTTTTGTAAGGGGCCAGAGGTCCCCAGGGCAACCCCCCAATTCGTGGCACCCCCCCCGCTTCTCAATTCACGCCCCCCCCCCGCTTCTGAATTAGTGGCTGCTGCACCCCCCTGCTGCTGCACAACACCGCTTCTCAATTCGCGGAAGTCCCCCCTTGTTTTCTGCTCCAGGGGGCCCATGTCTGAAGCTGTGTAAGGGGCCCAATAATTCCTGATGGCGGCCCTGCTAAGCTGTGTCCACATCCTTAGCAGTATTCTCGTGCTCCCAACAGACATTGCTCATTAAGTAGTATCCACATCCCCAGCAGTGTCTTCATTGCTCACTAAGCGGCTAACACACTAGGATAGGACTACAGAACACCTGCCTGTCTTCTCATCTCCTAAGCATAGTTGAAAAGTGCTCTGCAGTCAACTGAGATGCTGCTAACTGAGTAACTGTAAGTAGAAAGCTCAAGGTTTTACAAGATTTCTGTCAGGATCAACAGGTACTTTTTTGTTTTAACTTTTCAAAGAGGTAAGTACAAAACACTTTCATTGGTATATTTAACAGGCCAAAGGGTGGCAAATAAAGGGAGTTATCTCTTAGGATTTATATACAGTTTAAAAGGCAAAGTAAGGGTACCCAGGGTAAAGGATTGTCATTTCTTACTGCTGAGAACCAAGCAGAGATACGAGCCTGGTACCAGGGCAGTTGAGGTTTGAGCTCAGTGATGTCAATAAACGAAATAAGAAGTTTCTACTCTGGAGATCCTATAGCACACAACACAAAAATGTAGAGTATTGCTGATGGCACACGAAATTCACATAGCCCTATTACTAACAATTATTGTGATGACTTTGTATCTTTCATACATGGAGAGAAGCTTTATAGATTGTGTCATGTCCGCTAGCTGTGTTAAGGACAAGAAGCAATAATCCAATGTCCCAAATGTTAAGAGTCACGTTCTTTCTGCTTCCAATCAAGAATAAAGCAACAAAATCCAAATGCTTTGCTGTATTGTGAAAATTATTATTACCACTTCTGAAGACAACAGTTTACATTTCTAGTGGGGGTCCAGTTATGTCTATTGAGGCCCATTCACATACTAGGGGAATGATTTACTAAAGCCAAATAAACTGTGGGCCGGATTTACATACAGCGGCGCATAGTTATACCGGCGTAGCGTATCGAATATACGCTACGCCGGCGTAGCGCAGAGCGGCGAGCACAGTATTCACAAAGCACTTGCTCCCAACGTTGCGCCGGCGTAACGTAAATTCGTAGGCGTAAGCCAGCCTAATTCAAAGTAGGTGGAAGTGGGCGTGATCCATTTAAATGAAGCGTGACCCCAATGCAAATGATGGGCCGAACGAACGGCGCATGCGTCGTCCTGTGGGAACTTGCAGGTGGCATTAGCAGGGGGTACTGGCGTCACAGAGGAGGCTGATGTGCCTCTTTCACTGGGGACCGATGTCCCTTTCACATAAGCCGGTGATCGCCTTTTTTTCTCCTTATGCTGTCAGCGTGAGGAGAAAAAAAAATGATTAACGGCTTTTGTTTACATCATGTGATCAGCTGTCATTGGCTGACAGCTGATCACGTGGTAAGGGGCCGGGACCGGTCCCTTACTCGGAGCCATGATCACCCGAGTCTCAGTGACTCGGGTGATCACAGCGAGCGCCGCACGTGCCCTGCAGGGGCGCGCGGGGAGCGCGCGAAGGGGAGGATGTCTATCGACGTCCTCCCGGCATTTGGAGTCTGCGATGTGGCTGTCATTCGGCTATAGCGCGGGCGCCAAGTATTAATGCTAATAATGTACATATTGATCGTTTATTTAAATTTTTTTGATCAGCTTACCTTGTTTATAAGCTGATCAATAGCACGTCCTCCTTCTCACACCCGCAGCTAATGACGTAATTTCCCGGCGGTGCAGGCCTCCTGGGAGCTTGGTGTCATAATTCCCCAGCATCACGAGATTTCCAAACCGGAAGTGATGCAATGACGGAAATTATCTTCGTTGCCATCACAATGGGGCGGGCACTTTTCCGACGACGACGCCCGCTGTGTGCATTCTGGTCGCTCAGCTGTTATTGCAATATGGAAAATGCCAGGAGAGAAGAATATAAAATTATCGAGCAGAGATCGAACCCTAAAACATGAGTGATATTAATAAAAATATATTAATCCCCCCCAAAAAAATGATACAGTGGGAACTCCGCTTTAACCCTGGTTCACACTGGTATGATTTGACATGCGATTTGACAAATCTTTGGCAATTGCCACCAATGGCACTGCCCTAATCGGTGCGATGCTGCAGCACTGCACGGATTTCAAAAAGTCGTTTCTGTACTTTTGCAAAACCTGCACAGATGTCTCTGTAATGTTTGTGTAATCGCGGCCAAAATCGGGACTGACAGGCAGGAGTTCAGCTGAACTCGCACGGCTTCATTCCTGCAGGCCAGTGTGAACCTGGGCTTAAGAATGAAGACAGGAGCAATACAGATCACTCGCTATGTTCATTCAGAAATGAAAGGCCAGCTAATGAAATATTTACCAGCCCCTTCCCCGCTCCTGAGAGGAGAGGAGGGAAGTTGGCAGCACTGCAGGGGGGAGACAGAAAGCAGGGGGCATCAGCAGCGCACTGGGTGATTAAGGTGTGCCCAGGCACAACAGCAACCAGCACCCGTATGACCGGCACCAATGCAGGGGACTTTATAAGGGAAAAGAACCATGCAATCAATTTTAAATGTTAATGCTTGTCAGTGACTGCCCAGCCGTCCAAATATTAAAGAACAGGATCAAGAGTTCTTGGCAACCAGACTACATTTGAATAAACATTAGTAGTCATTTACTATGTGGAAAGAATGCGGGAGCACAAAGCGTCCTTCTATGTTCCTCTGCGTAGAATTGTATGAATCCTGAATTATAAATAAGTCGCTCAGTGGCGTGGAAATGCTGACTGCGCTGCTTCAAACATCACTTGAATTTTCAACCTCCTAATAGTTTAGTGACCTCACCTTCAGTCATTTTAATTATTCAGTTTTTTTCTTTCTATAAAGGTATTAAAATATTCATGGATCTCAGGGCCATCTTTATTGGATTGTTTTATATGTTGCTTTTTATGTTTTTCTGGCTCCTTGCAAGTATGGATACAAAGATATCAGAGGAAACCTCGGAAATAAGCAAATGGGAAAATTCCAAGCAGGCTTCTCTTCATTCATTCATTGGATGAGAACACCTTCTTAGTTGCTGCACACATTTCAAGTGGAGCTCCAGGCAGATAAAAGAGACACACATTAATTGCAGCTATGTAGTCATTAATAAATCATTTAGTGCATAAAATGCATCAAGTGTAAATAACTGAATTTGGCTTAGTATCAGCAACTTGCAATCCCCTATGCAGCAATCATGAGCCTGGGAGAGGGAGGGGCAGAGGGGAGAGCCAATGAGCTGACAAGGAAGATGCTGACAGGAGGAGAGAGCAGAGTAAGCAGAGGGTTGACCTCATCATTTTTCACTGTCCAGACAGCGGGTGGGGGTGAAGAAAGAACATAACTGTACCTCATCTATGGTTTATAACTTTAACAGTGGATGTGGAGTCATCCACCTGGCTATGCTCTGTGAGGGGGATGTGTACATTTCTGAATTACATGGACAAAATACAAGTATTGTGGCAGGTAACACAACTTATCTTTTTATTTAGCTGTTTGCTACATGTGTGGGAGTGACATCATCGAGGCCCAGCCATTCAAAAGACTAAATAAACGGAACCTGGAAACAAGACCCGGCGAAGAGGGAAGCATCCAGGACCAGCAGGAGCAGTGACAGCGTAGCGCTGGAGGGTAAGTCATGTGCCAGTATGTGGTGAATACTAGTACATTATAACTTAACCCCTACCTGTTAGGCCCCGTACACACGACCAAACATGTATGCTGAAACTGGTCCGCGGACCAGTTTCAGCATACATGTTTGGTCGTGTGTAGGCGCCAGCGGGCCGAATTCCAGCAAACATTTGCCCGCCGGGCCTTTTCCCAGCAGACAAATATTCCTGGACGTGTTTTAAAACAGTCCGCTGGAATCCTGCCCGCTCGGACATGTACGGTCGTCAGTACAGACCTACCGTACATGTCCGAGCGCCCGCCGTCCCTCGCATGCGTCGAATGACTTTGACGCATGCGTGGAAGCCTTTAAATGGCAGGCCCGCCCACGTCGCCGTGTCATCGCAGCGTCATCGTCGCGGCGACGACGCGGACACGCCCCGCGTATTGTTTACGCGCGGACTTCTGTACGATGGTTAGTACAGCCATCGTACAGAAGCTCTCTGGCTGACATGTACGGTGAAAACGGTCCGACGGACCGGTTTCATCGTACATGTTTGCTCGTTAGTACCCGGCCTTAGACACTTCTGGGAGGACGTCATATGACATCCTCCCGTGATTGCGCCCACGTCCTTGGGACACAGCTGATCACAGGGTAAAAAGCCAATCACATCGGCATTCCTTTCCTTATGCTGACAGCATGAGGAGAGGAGAGGAGAGCTGGTAACCGGCTTGTGTGAAAGGGACATCTACACTGATAATCAGTGTCCTGATTATCAGTGCAGCCACAACAGTGGCCATCAGTGCTGCTAATCAGTAGTCATCAGTGCTGCCAATCAATGCCCATCAGTGCCTCCTCATCAGTGTCCCCTATCAGTGCCGCCTGTCAGTGCCCCTATTAGTGCTGCCTATCAGTACCGCCTTTCAGTGCCCCCTATCGGTGCCCATCAGTGTCGCCTATTAGGGCTGTCTCATCAGTGCCTCATCGCTGCCCATCAAGGCAATTGCAGCCTATCAGTGCCACCTCATCAGTGCTGCCTCATCAGTGCCTATCAGTGCCCATCAGTGCAGCCTCATCAGAGCCCAGTAGAAAGGAGAAAATGCTTTTTTTCATTTATTTAGCAAAAAAAACTGTGGTGATTAAATATCACCAAAAGAAAGCTGTATTTGTGTAAAAAAAATATAATAATAAAAAGTTCATATGGGTACAGTGTAGCATGACCGTGCAATTGTGATTCAAAGTATGACAGCGCTGAAAGCTGAAAATTGGTAGGGTGGCAAGCGGGAAAAAGTGCCCAATAGGCAAGTGGTTAAACATGCAGGGAAAAAAAACGAAGAAGAAAAATTGTAGAGTTTCATACCAATTTAGAATCGTATAATCCCTGTATGAAGGGACAAAACTATCTGTACGACTATCTTTACTATATCACACACGGAAATGACTAATATTCCTGTTCACTAAAGGGTGTGTGTGAACCCTAATAACGAACTTCTCCTAATTGCTCCTTTTCTATCTGTTCGAGAACTTAAGAAAAAAAATGTTGATCCTGCCAAAAACCTGGTGAAATCAGAAATTTGTGTGCTCTATGCAGTGCTATCTTAAAGGAGAAGTGTGGAAATATAAAAAATCAAACACGCATTCTCACCTCCATGGTGCAGCTGTCCCCTGCTGAAATCACATGACCACTAATCGCTCAGTTCTATGCCTGCTCTAAATAAAGAGTGGTCACCCCCATGACCACTGTGTCTGCTGGACTCGGGGGGGGGGTGTTACTCAGGGCCTGGTGATCACAATGTCAACAAAGCTATTATGAATAAATTCATTCATAACAGCTGTATTGCTTATGCTGTGATTGACCGACAGCTATCACATGGTACCTGGAACAATCCCAGCACCCTGTAACATGTAATTAGGTATAGCCAATCACAAATCTAGTGATCACAGCTGTCATGAATGATTAAAGGGGTTGTAAAGGTTCATTTTTTATTTTCTAAATAGGTTCCTTTAAGCTAGTGCATTGTTGGTTCACTTAACTTTTCCTTACCGATTTCTAAATGTTTTTTTTTCTTTGTTTTCTTTGTCTGAATTTCTCACTTCCTGTTCCTCCTCAGTAAGCTGTTAAGCATAGGTGTGCGCAGCCTATTGCAATAGGGTGTGCACCCCAAATCCCAAACACACACTACCGATCACTCACGATGTTCATTCAGAAAGGGAAGGGGCCAGTAAATTACATATTTACTGGCCCCTTCCCCACCCTTAAAACATCCAAGCAGCAACAGCCGATAGGAGAGGAGGGAAGCTGACAGGGCTGTGGGGGGAAAGATGGGACCCAGGGCAGTAGGGGGAATCTGTGCTGCTCAGGGTGATTAGGGTGTGCCTGGGCACACCTGGCACACCCTGTGCGCACGCCTATGCTGTTCAGTAAGCTGTTCTGGCTGACTAACCACCGCTCGCATGATGGTGGCAAGTTTACTGAGGAGAAACAGGAAGTGAGAAATTCAGACAAAGAAGAAAAATATTTAGAAGGGAAATCGAAGGGAAAGGTAAGTGAACCAACAATGCACTATTTAGAAAATAAAAAAACAAACCTTTACAAATTCGTGACAGTTGAAAACATTGCTATTGCAATAACCTTTATTGTAACAACAAACAAAGCGTAAAAAAAATTAAAATAAAATAATGACCACCGCAGAGTAGTACATTGTTACTAAACATTGTCATATAATTACACACATAGGTTGGACTTGATGGACTTTAGGCTTTAGGGGGTTATACCGGGATGATGCCCACAGTTGCAGGCATCATCCGGTACTGTTTTTTAGAGCGGGCGGTCGGCTTTCCAGGGATAAATACCGAAGCGGCTAAAACGCACCTGGCTGTTATACTGGAGGAGCGGGAGGGGACCGCGACTTCAGCCGCTCTTACCGGGCCTCCCGGGAGGCCCGATGTGCAATCCGCCACTTCCAACACCTAGAAACAGTCTGGCACAAAACCGAAAACGGCTTTGTTCCAGTCTTCTGTATGTAAACACGGAAGCGACGTCACAACGTCACTTCCGGTTTACTTGGCCAAGTTGTGATCAAATACCACCAAAAGACAGCTCTATTGGTGTGAAAAAAATGATAAAAATGTAATTTGTGTACAGTATTGCATGACCGCACAAGTGCAAGTAAGACCCGTTTCACACTGAAACGCTTCTAAATTGCCAGTAAAACACTGAGCGCTTTTGAAGAGCCTTTCAGGTGCTTTTGAAGAGCTTTCCATTCATTTCAATGGAGAGGGGCGTTTTTTCACTACCCTGCCAGCGCACTGCCCCAGTGTGAAAGCATTAATTGATTTGAATGGAAATTGTTTTTTGTGAGCTTTTCGGGTGCTTTATTTTAGTGTGAAAGCGCCTGAAAAGTGCCTCAGCGTGAAAGTGGTCTTAAAGTAGCGCAGTGCTGAATAGCAAAAAAATGCTCTGGTCATGAAGGGGGAAAAACGTTCTGGAGCTCAAGTGGTTAACCACTTCCCGCCCAAGGACGTCATATGATGATTCAGTGCACCATAAGAATGATCATAGTGGCAGTTCTGCCGCTTGATCGTTCTTATACAGTAGGTGACAGGAGAGGACGTCCCCCCTCCTGCCGCTATCCGGTGCTTCTCCGGGCTCTCCCGTGCCATCGGGGACCAGGAGAAACGATTTGCCAGCGCCGGATGGGAAGCATAGAGATGCCTGGTGACCATATGGTCACCAGTCATCTCTATTACCGTCGGAGGGCCGGGCGCAATGTTATGACGTCACGCCCGGGTACTCGGAAGTAAACAAAGCTGCAATTGCGGCTGTCGGCATGAGATCGATGATTTTTTTTTCACATCTCATGCTTTCCAGCCTGGAGGAGAAATGTGGGGTCTTATTGACCCCGCATGTCTCCATAAAGAGGACCTGTCACAATAGATTCTGTTTACCTTCTGTTGACCTGTTTACATTCCTTGTAATAGGAATAAAAGTGATCAAAAAAATTAAAATGTAAAAAAAAGTGTAGAATTAAAAAAAATTAAGTGAAAATAAATAAAATTTAAAACGCCCCTGTCCCCAGTAGCTCGCGCCCAAAAGCGAACACACTCGTAAGTCCCGCCCACATATGTAAACGCCGTTCAAACCACACATGTGAGGTATCACCGCATGCATTAGAGTGCCAGACCTAGACCTCCTCTTTAACGCTAACCTGTAAAAAACAAAACGTCGCCAATGGAGATTTTTAAGTACTGAAGTTTGGTGCTATTCCATGATTGTGCGCAATTTTAAAGCGTGACATGTTAGGTATCTATTTACTCGGCGTAACATCATCTTTCACATTATACAAAAAAATGGGCTAACTTTACTGTTTTGTTATTTTTTAATTCATGAAACCGTGTTTTTTTCCCTAAAAAAGGCGTTTGAAAAATGATTGCGCAAATATTGTGCGAGATAAAAAGTTGCAATGACCGGCATTTTATTCCATAGGGTGTCTGCTAAAAAACATATATAGTGTTTGGGGGTTCTGAGTAATTTTCTAGCAAAAAAAATATGATTTTTGCATGTAGTAGAGGAGTGCCAGAATAGGCCCGTTATGGAAGTGGTTAAAGCAGATCTCCGCCGTAAAAAAAATATTAAAAGTCAGCAGCTACAAATACTGCAGCTGCTGACTTTTAATATTAGGACACTTGCCTGTCCTGGAGTCCAGCGACGTCGGCAGCAGAAGATGAGCAATCGCTCGTCACTCTGCTGCCCCCACCACCATCCTTGGTGAGGGAACCAGGAAGTGAAACATTGCGGCTTCCCTACGGCGCATGCGCGAGTCACGCTGCGCCGTGTTCACTGGTCCCTGCTGTGTTCTGGGAGCCGTGTGTTTCCTAGAACACAACGGGGGGGGGGTGGGTGTGCGAAGTGACACACTACCCACAGGTCCCCGCAGAGTGGACTCCCGGAAGTGGGTGCAAAAACCTGACAGACAGCGTGTGTAATGTACTCTGTGTATTTGTGGGCATGGTGCTGGGTTGTCTGGGGTGGACACTCACAGACTAATCAAAGTTTGGGTGCCTGGCTGTTGTTAATTAGATCACTGTTAGCTGTTCATTATATGTACTGTTAGCTGTACTGATGATGAGGGCGGCACAGTGGTGCAGTGAGTAGCACTTTCGCCTAGCAGCAAAAGGTTCGCTGGTTCGAATCCCAACCACGACACCATCTGCCTGGAGTTTGCATGTTCTCCCTGTGTCTGCGTGGGTTTCCTCCGGGTACTCCGGTTTCCTCCCACACTCCAAAGACATGCTGGTAGGTAAATTGGATCTCGTCCAAATTGTCCCAGTATATATGTATATATGTCTGTATGACTGTGTGTCCCTAGCGTGTCATGATCCTACGGGGTAAAAATGACCGCACCAGCCAAGTAGATACTGGCTGGAAAAAGCGCCCAGAGGCGATTCAGTTCGCATGCGTTGCGCTATACAAGTCATTCATTCATTCATTCATTCATGATATTACTGTTTAAAGTTTGCATTGTTTAGGACAATGTGATCAAACTCTTATCTGGTTTTGTATGGTATAAATTCTGTGTGAATTTACAATTAAGGGTCAGTTCCAGTTTGCACCTAAGCTAGTATCATCTAGTTCTTGGATGCAATGTTTCCAGATTGGAGGAAGCTGTATCTTGGCGGCAGCACCCAAGCGGTGTGCCAAGCGATCCGCCACACCCCCAAACTAAATAGGACAAGGTCACCTTAGCTTAGGAGTTATTACTGCTAACTGGCTCTAAAAGGTGCAGTAACTGGGCATTTCATCTATATCCCTGCTTTAGTGCCTATTGTGTAAAGGACCTGGAACAAATATGCAGCTTTTCAAGAAGAGTGGCGCTGCACTAATCAGCAGTGCTCTCACTACATAAACAGGGCTGTTGATGGCAGCAGAGTTCGGGAGGAAGGGCGGAGGACCATGTGAATCCACTAGAGAGCTGGGTCACTGCTTGTGTGTGAGAGCATCGGTCCAACTTTCAGTGCACTGTAGTCTTAGGAAAAGTAAAATAAAAGCAGAAATATTACTGTATATGCAGCCAACAGTGTTACAGTAATAAACCAGGAGGGTTTAAAAAAAAATGCTGTAATTCAGCTTATTGCTAAGAGCCTCTCAAAAATTATATCAACTCAATTTCACCCAGTAACAATGCGGAGTATACCAGCATGTCCAAAAATGAAATGACACCTTCAGAAATCCTGCTTAGGCGCCTGCCATGCTCCTCTCCCTCATGTCATCATCCAGTGGATTAAAATCAAAATGTGTTATCGCTCCGCAGACACACACACTTATTGCCTAAGCCCGTTTCAAGTTAAAGAATTATCATACTTAATACTGACACGTTAAGGCTGTAAAGCTAGATTGGATGTTTACCATTGCGGGAATATTGCTTGCCATTTGTATGTGCTGTCTAAAACAGCAGTAGCTTAAACCCAATATAATCCTTATTAATGAGCAGAAATTGCTGCTGTGCATATGATTGTCCCTGACTGTCCCCAGCTACAAAGACAGTCCATGTATATGTCATTCATTCTGTTAGCTTCATAGACGATCTCAGCACATCAAGTTAGAAAATGCCAATGCCGTATCTGCAAATTATTAATTTCCTCAAGCCCAGCCAGTCTTTGGTCCAGTCAGTGTATCTCTTTTACTCTTAAAGTGGATGTAAACCCACTCTCATCCTTTCTAAACTACTGCCATAGTGCTGATCTATAAGGATATAGATGCCTCCTGCATGTATCCTTACCTGTCAAATGTCTCCCCTCTGTCTGTTATAAGAACTGAAAAACTGCAGATTCTGTGGGTGGATCTGTTGTCTGGAGCTCGGTGGGTGGAGTCGTGATGTCAGTAGACTCCCCGCCCACCTTTACACTGCCCTTGTCAACATGCATTTTGTCCTGTGTATTTCTTACACTAAACTCTGCTATGATCACTAACATCCAGTCAAAATCCAGAAAAGTAACCACATGACTTCAGAAAAGGAGTGGGGTTGGGAATTAAAAAATAATGCCTGTCTCCAGGCTAGTGCATGAGATATGTAAATAACCTGTCATTCACAGCAAGGGGGTGGAACGGACAAAAGTTTTCTCCTGTTTGTCCGTTTATTTCACTGAAGAAGAAAAAGAGGATTGCTCAGAGCTGGATTAACTCTTTGTGGCAAGACTGGACACAGATGATAGGAAATCTTTTACTCTACATTGTGACAGCAAAAAAATAAAACATTTCGGGTTTACATTCACTTTAAAGGAAATCTATGGTCACAACATACTGTACTTTAATTTATTAAAGTGGAGGTTCACCCTTTAAAAACATTTCTGACATCACACAAAGTCGAGCCATCCTACCGACAGAATGCCGGTGTTTTTTTTTTTTCTCAGCACATACCTCGTTATCACGATTTTCACCTCACGGCAATCCCGCGGGAGTGGGCGTTCCCAAGCACTGCCTATGATTGACAGGCTTCCGAACGGCGCATACTGCGCGTCACAGGTTGCCGACAGAACCCAAACGTCGGTGTTTTTTCGGCAACCTGTGACACGCAGTATGCGCCGTTCGGAAGCCTGTCAATCACAGGCAGTGCTTGGGAACCCCCACTCCCGCGGAATTGCCGTGAGGTGAAAATCGTGATAACGAGGTATGTGCTGAGAAAAAAAAAAAAACACCGGCATTCTGTCGGTAGGATGGCTCGACTTTGTGTGATGTCAGAATTTTTTTTGAGGGTGAACCTCCACTTTAACATCATTATTCTAATAGTTATTTCAACAATCCAATATAAATTAGGTTGAAAAAACTTCTTTCTGATTTACGCCTGTTTTCTGGCCATCTCTTTCCACAACCCCCTAGATTCCCTGCATGATTTGCAGCTATTCCTCTGCTGATTACAGGCATACCCCACTTTTAAGTACACAATGGGGTTTATTTACTATCACTGGAGAGTGCAAAATCTGGCTCACTTCTGCATAGAAACCAATAAGCTTCTAACCCCAGCTTGTTCAATTAAGCCTGGTAATAAAACTTGGACGCTCATTGGTTTCTATGCAGAAGTGATCCTGATTTTGCACTCTAGTGATAGTAAATAAACCCCATTGTGTACCTAAAAGTGTGGTATGCCTGTACTTTCCATTTCTAAGGACTATATATCCCATGGTACCTTGCTGCCTGTAAGCAATGACTCCTGTACTGACTCTGCCTTCTGAAACTCCTCCTATCAGCACTTCTGCAATTGAGAAGGCAGGCCCTACGATGAAAAGGGTCCTTCAGACCGTTGTCCTCTGGTTAACCTATCATGTGTGTACAAGGGCCTAACAGGAATAGATTGGAAATAACTGACATACAATGTGGAAATAAATATTTGAAAATTACATTTGACCACAGATACACTTTACGAATAAGACTTCAGTTTTTTAATTCTACAGTTATTTCTCATTGCAGGCAATGGCAGGCAATGTAACAAGCTCACATTGCTCTTTGATGCATAAGTAGCACGCATTTACTCACACTCCCCTTCTTCTCAACCACTCAAAGCCCACCTTGTGGTGCCCATACACTAGACAATTTATTTTCCGAAAATCTGTCATTTGGACAGTTTGTTCGCTTTTTTGTCCAGGTAATGGGCACAAATCGAAAATTGTTGTGATGTTTTTGAGCAAAAAATTGATAGGAAAAGTTTGGAAAAGTTGTGCCGAATGGACAATAAATTGAAAGGTTAATGTGTTTCTCGCCCATTAAAAAGAGAACCAACCTTTGGTATCGCGCATATGTGCCAGAAGCAAAAAACAAACGAGAAACTGATTCAATTATGTCCATTGAACAATTTGTCATTTGAACTTTGGTCATTACAAGATGACAATATAGTTTGCTCTTATGACCTTCTGTTCATTTTTCAAAAACGCGTTTGAATGAGTTTTCGACTTAAGTATGGCTAGAAATAGATTCCTGTGTAGGTGCTGAATTCAGCAAAGTGAACCTGTTCCTCTGCCTAGTATGGGCTATGTACTACTTATGAATGACCATTGTGTGCCATCTAAATATCTGTCCCAACCAATGCCAACATATGGAACAAGACAGGATCACAGGGGGAAATAGGAAAGATAGCAGACAGATTGTGCCAGTTATATCTGCTCCCTGCCTCCTCATCACCGACCAGTGCAGGTACCTACAGTGCTAACTGGAACTGATACTTCACCTGCTAAATGAACACAGGGACAAAGCAAGAGAAAATAACTGTAGAACCCTCTAGTGTGCTAGTGTACATAGCAGTAGTGTATTTAGGTTTTGTGCTGCCCTAGGCCTGACAAAACTTGTGCACCCCCTAATTTAAATATGACCCACCCCTTTCTAACAAGGCCACACCTTTTACTGTTTAAGACCAGCCCTGAAATTTCCAAGTGGGGACACTAGTTCTGAGGACCTGGGGGGGCAATGGATTCCCTTCATTTGCATAACTTTCTCTTACTTCCTGTTTGGCTATGGGGCAGGAAGTGAAGGGGAGTCTCTGCAATGGTACAGGGATGGTAAGAAATAAACTGACAGGGGCTATAACCCTCCATTACTCTATCCAAAATGAAAATAAAAAGTATTGCCTATAGTCCTACTTTGAGCACAAATTTCTGATAATTTTATGGAGAGGACTAAGAAGATATAGCCATGCCAATGGTTCAGCAGAAAACATATAGCACAGTGAGGAAGGTTTGTGGTCCAGGATTATAGGACAGTAAAAATTAGAAGCGGCACCCCCCCCCCCCCCACAGTTGCGGAATGCAGCCCTGCATACCGGAAGCACTGCAGCCGCTCTATGGGGGCAGTAGACTAATTTGCCTCTCAGCCCAGTCCGCCCCATAAGACTACAAGGCGGCAGGGACTCTTTCCCTGCTGCCCCCCTGCAAAGTGCTGCCCTAGGCCTGGGCCTTGTCGGCCTAGGCCACGATACCACGTTGAGTTGTAGTATAGGAAAATTTGGCCTGGCTGAGAGACAGACCTGGGTTGAATCTGGGTCAGAGCTGATTGACTCAGGTTAGCTGGATGACTCAGCAAGCAGCATCTCTGGTGACTCCCCCCTGCTCTCTGGAACCCTGGAGAAGCTTCCAGAAATAGAGGGTGGAGTCTAGGAGGAGCTGCTTGGAGTATTGAGGAGGGCCCTAGCCAATCCTAAGCAAAATGGTCTGGCAGGGGCAGACCACCTCATAAATACTCATGAGTCATGCCAGCCTGGGCAGTTGGGTGAAAGATGGAAGAGTGCGAAGGAGGCCTAAAATCATTTTGGATCAGTGTGCCAACTGAAGTTCTGCAAGCAAGCGTGCTGGAGGAAGCAGGAGAGTGAATATAGACTGTATATTTCAATCCCTTTAATAAAATAACAAAACAAAATGCTGGACTGTTTTCGAACTTTGGGAGACTGAAAATTTGGTGTGCCTGGCTGTGCAGGGTGAGGGATTACATTTCACCTGCAGCTCCTTAGGGGGTGCGCTACTTAAGTTTGATCATTTTTACTGACAGCATAAATTAACTAAATGGGGGATTTTGCATAAGCCTGGATTATTTTATTAACTCTTTTGTGACCAGAGGTCACTGAAACTTGGATGTCTAGATCAGATTTAATAGTGTCAGTGTGGGTCAGTTAAGTGGCAACAGGGTCTGCAAACTAGGGACACACAGATGTGCATTTCCAGTCCTCTGCTACAATGTTAATAAATGTTTTAATGACTACCGTCATTAAATGACCCTCCCCATGGAATACGACTATATTGTAAGCAGGCTGTTATATTTAGAGTTGAACAAGCTATGTAAATTGTCTTACATGTCATGATTTGTTGCAATTCTGTTTAGACAAAAAAGATCAATGCCACACTTAAAGCGGAGTTCCCCCCAAAAGTGTAAGTTCCGCTCATCGGATTCCTCACCCCCTCCGGTGCCACAATTGGCACATTTCAGGGGAGGGGGGGGACAGAATACCTATAATTTCCCACTTCTGGAAGTCTGGGCCACGACCCATGGAGTCACCGCAGGGCTTCCTCCTCCTCCCCCGACCCCCTGTCCAATAGGAGAGAGGAGCGGACCTCTTGCATGCTCAGTAGTGTTCCCGGCGTGAAGCCGAAAGGCTACACTGCCATGTTCCCTTAACCACATGGAAACATCAGCTGCAGGTGCCGACATCACTGGACTCCAGGACAGGTAAGTGTCCATTTATTAAAAGCCAGCAGCTGCGGTATGTGTTGCTGCTGGCTTTTATTTTTTTGGGCAGAACACCGCTTTAAGCCTAGTACACCTTATTAGAAAATCGGACATCTGAAATTTCTGTACTAACCCCTTAGCGCTAGCACCTCCCGACCCTCTAAGAGGTTTCAGATACCCGGTGGCGGAGATTTCGGTCATGTGACTACCATGATTGGCTGTTACAGTGGTCACATGTTTGGAAAAAAGCACCTGATCATAAGTAGCAATCGGGAGATTTCTGTTACCCGCCGGTAACTATGCCAGGAACGCGCATACGGCTCAATACGAAATCAGTGTATATTATTTAGTCTGAGAACATTATAGCTATGGTGTGTGTGTATATATATATAATATTAACAAAAGTATTGGGACGCCTGCCTTTACATGCTAAAGAACTTTAATGACATCCCAGTTTTAGT
Source organism: Rana temporaria (assembly GCF_905171775.1). Lineage (NCBI taxonomy): Eukaryota > Metazoa > Chordata > Amphibia > Anura > Ranidae > Rana > Rana temporaria. The sequence goes on from NC_053498.1 coordinate 81,917,589, forward strand.
CTGTGGTGTTCAATATTGAGTTGGCCCTCCCTTTGCAGCTATAACAGCTTCTACTCTTCTGGGAAGGCTGTCCACAAGGTTTAGGAGCGTGTCTATGAGATTTTATGACCATTCTTCTAGAAGCGCATTTGTGAGGTCTGGCACTGATGTGGATGAGGAATTTATCCCATAGGTGTTCTATCAGGTTGGGGTAAGGACTCTGTGCAGGCCAGTCAAGTTCCTCCACCCCAAACTTGCTCATCCATGTCTTTATGGACCTTGCTTTGTGCACTGGTGGGCAGTCATGTTGGAACAGGAAGGAGCCATTCCCGAAACTGTTCTCACAAAGTTAGGAGCATGAAATTGACCAAAATGTCTTGGTATGCTGATGCCTAAAGAGTTCCCTTCACTGGAACTAAGGGGCCAAACCCCTGAAAAACATCCCAACACAACAATCCCTCCTCCCCCAAATGATTTGGACCAGTGCACAAAGCATAAAGACATGGATGAGCGCGTTTGGGGTGGAGGAACTTGACAGTCCTGACTTCAACCAGATATACCACCTTTGGGATGAATTAGAGTGGAGACTTCAAGCCAGGCCTTTTTATCCACATCAATGTCCGACCTCACAAATGCCCTTTTGGAATAATGGTCCAAATTTTTTTTTTCCTACGCACTATGATTCCTTATAACAGTGACACTTACTGTTATAAACAATTATTTTTATGAATGGCATCCATTCATAGTCGCTATGTACTATTGGGACAGCTGTGATTGGCCACAGCTATCACATGGTATGGAGTGTTGTGATTGGCTGTCTGTACCATGTAAACACTGTGACCAATCATAGAGATCAACACAATAGTACACAATGAATGGCTACGAATGAATGTGTACAACCGTCATGTGATTGCTGTGACCAATCACAGCGATCACATGATGCTGGGGCTGGCCAGATACACTGATCTGTCATCTGCTGTGTTGGACACAGCGAGTAACAGATCGAGACGTAGCGCGGTTGCCAGAGCGAGCAGAGGTCGCGACTAGGAGGACGTCATATGATGTCCTCCCGAAACTGGGGAGCTCCTGCCCAGCTGTCATATTACAATAGACTGAATCAGAGAGACTGTCAATCAAATCCAATGACGCAGTCACTGGGGGGCGGGGCTGAGTCATACACTGACTAGGTAACCCCCTCAGGAGAGAGCTTCCCAGAGGGGGTTATCTATTGCGGGGAGGAGCCGCTGGGACCCCAGAAGAGGATGATTGGGGCCACTCTGTGCAAAACTAACTGCACAGTGGAGGTAAGTATGGCCTGTTTGTTATTTTAAAACAAAAAAACTTGAACCTTTAGTATCACTTTTACGGCATTTTAAAAAATGTGTCTAAGGCCGACCATAGACGGTTCAAACCTCTACCAGATCAGCAGGCCAAGATTCCAACCATGTATGGGCAGACTAAATGTAATGATCAATCAACTTAGGTTCAACCAGCCTACCGGATTTTACACACAATTTTTGTTGGTGGCTGGTATAGCCGCTAGCAATAATCAATGTCTTCTACCAGCCGGGACGGTTTCCCTCTCCCCCTGCCGAGAGAATACAATGGCTCGGCAGGAGGGATTCCCCTGTCAACACTGTCTGTTGCAACCCGTGGTTACAGGAAAGAAATTTGCTCCATTTATGGCCTGCTTAACTTTTCCCAAAAGTCAGTCCACTACTAACATCAGGCGTGACGACCCTTAGAGTACTGAGGCAGGGTGCTGGGGTATTTTAAGAAATCTATGTACAGCCTGCTAACGCCTTCCACCAGCTATGATCTGCCTGCATTGCATAGAGAAGTACTGAGACCCAGGGATTACATCACTGGGGCTGAAATAGGGTATGTAACGAAAATGGAAAGGATTTACCCTCTTGAAAGATTTCCCCACTTTCCTTGTTTCAGTGACAGTTGTAAAGTTTTGGATTTTCTGTCCCAAACGCAATGGTCACCAGGACCAAAAGAGAATAATAATAATAATCTTACATGGTTTTTAAAACTTCTCCATTCTTTCCAATATTAACATAAAATGTTTTTATATGTCTTTATATACACATTTACCACATCAGCACTGGAAGGATTTACCCCCTTAATGACCAGTCCATTTTTTGCGATACTGCACTGCGTTACTTAAACTGACAATTGCGTGGTCGTGTGACGCTGTACCCAAATAAAATGTATGCCTTTTTTCCCCACAAACAGAGCTTTCCTTGGTGGTATTTGATCACCTCTGCAGTTTTTTTTTTTTTTTGCGCTATAAACCAAAAAAGAGCAGCAATTTAAAATATATATATATATATATATATATATATATATATATATATATATATATATATATATATATTTTTTTTTTTTTTACTTTCTGCTATAAAACACACCCAATGAAAATATGTAAAAATCTAATTTCTTCTGGTTGCCCCCACTGTGTCCAATCATAGCTGGAGTGGGTCACCAGCGGCGTGTGCTCCCGAGACCAGGAAGCACAGACAACGTACAGATACGTTGTTTCGCAAAGCTAGGGTGACCTGCCGCAGTATATGTGCGCTGGGCAGTCTGGAAGTAGTTAAAGCCAGAAGTTTGGCTATCTCCTTTCCCTGCAGCTGGCACATTCACAAAGTGCAGGGTGGTTCACGCATGGGTAGTAGGAAGCCAGCTGTGAAACCTCAAGGCTTCACTGCCGGTTTTCCCTAGTCAAGATTGAAGCCCCATGACCCAACAGCCGATTGAAAAATTGGCTCAGGTGAGAACACCGCTGAATTCCTGGTCAGGTAAGTTCCCTAATATTATGTGTACAAAAATTGTAGCTGCTGACTTTTTTGGGGGGCTGGGGGGGAGCTGGAGCTCCTCTTTAAAGTTTGTAAGCTTACACACTATGCCCTGTGAGTAGGCACTGCTGTGTCACACATTACACAGAGCCTGCCTTCTGATCTACAGAGGTGCTGAGAGGAGAAGTTTCAGAATGTTGAGTCAGTACAGGAATCACTGCTTGGAGGCAGCACGGTACCATGGGATACATAGTTCTTAGAAATTGGCAGACGAGAAGCTGAGTGGCATGCAGGAAATCCAGGAAGTTGTGAAAAGAGATGGCCAGCAGACAGGCAACACTCACAACACGAAAAACGATTTTTCAAGTAAGTGTACATTGGATTGTCAAAAATAACTATTGTTTGTATTGTTATTACAATGATGATGTTAAAAAATGATAGCATGTGCTGCGACCATAAAACTCTTTTAACCTCTTGCAGCCCACATAACACATATGCGCAGTGGCAAAGAGGGTCGGCTTTTAAGGAGAAGTACAGCCAAAGCTCATTTGGCTGTACTTCTCCCGTGGATTACAGGAGTGCAATTAGTTTTGCACTCCTGAGACCCGTTTTCAGCAGACAGCGGGCTGAAGCCTGTTTTCAGCTGACATCACAGAGCCAGTCCAGACTCAGGAAGGATCGCGACCATATGGTTGGGACCCACCCACAACCAGTGTTGCCAACCATCAGTATTGGCAGTCCTACCGAAGCCCCCACTCCCCCCCCCCTAAAAAAATAACATGCCAAATGTGGCATGTAAGGGGGTGAGGATTCCTTAAACGGAAGTTCCACTTTTGGGTGGAACTCCGCTTTAATTCTCAGTGTTAGAGCCAGCTAATACCCACAGGGTGCACATGTGCATTAATGGGAGGCAGAGGTCTCTGTGCTGAAAGCATGCTCAGTGCTCACTGCCCGTTCCAAAGGGCTAGAAAGACTTACCTCCTCCCTGTGCATATAAGCCCAGGTAAATGGACATGAGTGGGCAGGAAGGGGTTAGGAAAGTAACCCAGCTCATAAAACTTGGATGAAACAGAGTTAAAAATCATGCTAAATCATTCATCTACCCTGTTACTCTATTTCTCCTACGTATGTTGCGGCACACTATGCACTCGCAATGCTATCTGATTGTGCATAGAAAATTCTGAGCTAAACTGTTAATGATCACTAAAAAGCTACAAAGACAGCCTGTGCAGTTGGAAGAACAGATGTTTAAACCCCAGCTATGAATTCAGGAGTCAAGAAACTGCTTCTTCCACAAAGTTGTCTGCCCATAGACACTCAGATATCACCCCGAGAGCGACGGAGGATAGTTGCGTGCCCAAGACGTTGAAGAATCTCCTTATGTGATAATAAGCGCCTCTAACAGCCAAGGGCGCTAGTTATCGCCCCCTAAGTAGGACACAGATGGCCAGGGCCGATCCTAGGCAGGGCCGCTGATAGGGGGGGACCACCAGCCCTCCTGTAGGGGGCCCAGGCAAACAGAGGGGCCCGGACAGCAGAGGGAATCATTGTGGTCAGATGGAGGGGCAATTACAGAATTACTTCCCCTGCACCGACCCCCCTCCCTGTTGTGCCTGCTTCTGATCCCCCTCTGTGCCCCCTGTCATTGTGCTGCCCCCCACGGCACTGCTGGCTTACCTGTCTCGTAAAAAAAATAACAAATTGTAAAATAAAATACATTTTAACATTCTTTAAAAAAATATATAAAAAAAAAGTTTAAAGATTTTTAAAAATGGCTAATTCACACAGGTTCTCTGTTATTTTTGTGTCTGCTAATAAGGATTTCAGTGTATTTGTTTGTGAAAATATTGTTTTGATATATTTTGGGGGGCCCTGTCAGGTAGGCTGTACGGGGCCCCCGTGATTTCTAACAGCAGCCCTGATCCTAGGGTCACAGGTGCCTGGGTGCAGAAATATTTCTGGCTCCCCCACATCGGCGTCATCATTTTACTAACTCCTCCCCTTTACAAATGTTTCTATGGCGATGACTCAACCACAGAGACGCTCCCCCACAAAGTCTTCATTACCCTGGGATCCTTACATGATCTCTTAACAATAAGCAAAATACAGGAAGAGAAGCAGATTACTTTATTGGGACCTGGAGAGGGGCCTCTGTGATGAACACAGAGAGGGCTTCTGTTAAAAAGTCTGTTAGATGTTCGGCGCCCCCCACCTCTGCAGGCGCCTGGGTGCAATGCACCCTGTGCACCCTGCCTAGGATCGGCCCTGCAGATGGCGCGTATTGAGAGCATCACTAGTGAACACTGGGCTCTCTATGGCCACTCTATGTTACACTGCACACACTTATATGTTTTTTGGAAAATAATTTTGAATAATAATAATTTTTGCTACTGCACACACTACAACCATTTACAGCTGAGCAAGTGATTTATTCATTTGATAAGGGGTCAGGAACGGTTTAGGAAGGGTTCTCTTCTCTATTATGGCAAATTGGAGCACGCCGCATGAGATCTTTTTATATTAAGAACTCATTCACACAACAAGGTGCGCATATGGCGCATTCCAATCTGCTTTGTGTAGGTCACTGCGATAGGTTGTTAAAATGAATCACAGTGCTTGCTTTTATTTTTTTATGTTTTTAACTTAAACACTACTGGGCCAGATCCACGTAGCGGATCGTAGTAACGCTACGCCGCCGCAACTTTGAGAGGCAAGTGCTGTATTCTCAAAGCACTTGCCTCTAAAGTTACGGCGGCGTAGCGTAAATCTGCCGGCGTAAGGGCGCGGAATTCAAATGATAAAGATGTGGGCGTGTTTTATGTTAATTTGACTTGACCCCACGTAATTGACGGTTTTTTTTTAACGGCGCATGCGCCGTCCGTGGGGGTATCCCAGTGCGCATGCTCCAAATTAACCTGCAGCATGCCAATGCTTTCGACGTGAACGTAATTCTACGCAAAGCCCTATTCGCAAAAGTTTTCCGCAAACGACGTACACGACGGAAAATTCGTCGCTGGCCCGACGTCCATACTTAACATTGGCTACGCCTCATAAAGCAGGGGTAACTATACGCCGAAAAAAGCCTTACGGAAACGACGTAAAAAAATGCGCCGGCCACACGTACGTTCGTGGATCGCCGTATCGAGCTAATTTGCATACTCAACGCGGAAATCGACGGAAGCGATACCTAGCGGCCAGCGTAAATATGCATCTTAGATCCGACGGCGTGCTAAGACGTACGCCAGTCGGATCTAGCCCAGCTTCAGGCGTATCTTGTTTTTTGGATACAAAACAAAGATACGCCGGAGCAAACTAGAAGTTACGCGGCGTATCAATAGATACGCCAGCGTAAACGCTTCGTGGATCTGGCCCTATTAACTTTGCATCCTATTTAATTCTATGTGCAGAAGCATGATTCGCAAGATGTCATGTTTTTTCCAATGAACACCAACTCAAAGCAAAGTGCGTTGTCTATTTATTGGAATTTCATTGGTCAATGCTGCCCAGCATAGACCAATGGAGCTGGTGTAAATGAGACTCAAATGTTATTATTCATTTTTATAACAACATAGTATGATTTTACATTCATACGGTCTGCTATAAATACACTATATTACCAAAAGTATTGGGACACCTGTCTTTACACGCACGTGAACTTTAATGGCATCCCAGTCTTATATTGTAGGGTTCAATATTGAGTTGGCCCCGCCCTTTGCAGCTATAACAGCTTCAACTCTTCTGGGAAGGCTGTCTACAAGGTTTAGGAAGGTATCTATGGGAATGTTTGACTATTCTTCCAGAAGCGCATTTGTGAGGTCAGACACTGATGTTGAACAAGAAGACCTAGCTCGCAGTCTGCACTCTAATTCATCCCAAAGGTGTTCCATCGGGTTGAGGTCAGGACTCTGTGCAGGCCAGCCAAGTTCCTCCACCCCAAACTCGCTCTTTTATGTCTTTATGGACCTTGCTTTGTGCACTGGTGAGTAGTCATGTTGGAACAGGAAGGATCCATCCCCAAACTGTTCCCCCAATATTGGGTGCATGAAATTGTCCAAAATGTCTTGGTATGCCGACGCCTTAAGAGTTCCCTTCACTGGAACTAAAGGGCCAACCCAACCCCCTGAAAAACAACCGCATACCATAATCCGCCCTTCACTAAATGATTTGGACCAGTGCACAAAGCAAGGTCCATAAAGACATGAATGAGCAAGTTTGGTGTGGAGTAACTTGACTGGCCTGCATCCATCCCTTTGGGATGAATTAGAGCAGAGACTGTGAGCCAGGCCTTCTCGTCCACATCAGTGCCTGACCTCACAAACTTGCTTCTGAAAGAATTATCAAACATTCCCATAGACACACTCCTAAACCTTGTGGACAGCCTTCCCAGAAGAGTTGAAGCTGTTATAGCTGCAGAGGGTGGGCCAACTCAATATTGAACCCTACGGACTAAGACTAGGATGCCATTAAAGTTCGTGAAAAGGCAGGTGTCCCAATACTTTTGATAATATAGTGTATATGTACAATACAATTATACCACAAAAAAGTTATTGCCCCCAGAAGTCGTCCTCAGAGAAGAAATATTTCTACTGTAAAATAGAATTACAATGCTAAAAAGTTAGGGCCCTTTCACACATGCGGACAGTATGTCCGTATTTCATCCATCCATTTTCAGATGAAATACGGACATACATGTATCCCTATGGGATAGCGGGTGTCTCATCACTTTGGTCCGATTACGCAGACGGAGGAAAATCCTATTTTTCCACCCGTCTGCAGATTGGATCGGGTGAACACGGACAGACGGTCCGTGTTCATCCAATCCCCCCATAGAGGAGAGCGGAGATCTGACAGGGCGGTCCCTGCACAGTGTGCAGGGACCGCCCTGTCATCTGCCGGCTCAGCGGAACGGATCCTCACGGGTTCCTTTAAGCTAGTGCATTGTTGGCTCACTTACCTTTTCCTTCAATTTCCCTTCTAAGGCCCCGTACAGACGAGCGGACAGTCCGATGAAAACGGTCCGCCGGACCGTTTTCATCGGACATGTCCGCTGGGAGATTTCGGTCTGATGGCTGTACACACCATCAAACCGAAATCAGCGCGGACAGAGAATGCAGTGACGTAGACGACACCGACGTTCTCTATCGCGCAAGTTCAATGCTTCCACGCATGCGTCGAATCAATGCGGCGCATGAGTGGGATTTCTGTCCGCTGGTTAGACGTACTAACCAGCGGACATGTCCGCCGGACAGCTTCCCAGCGGACATGTTTCTTAGCATGCTAAGAAACATTTATCCGCTGGAAATCTGTCCGCTAGCCTGTACACACGATCGGATCTGTCCGCTGACACTGCTCGGCGGACCAGTTTCAGCGGACATGTCCGGTCGTGTGTACGAGGCCTAAGTGTTTTTTTTTTCTTTGTTTTCTTTGTCTGAATTTCTCACTTCCTGTTCCTCCTCAGTAAGCTGTTCTGGCTGACTAACCACCACTCAGATGATAGGGGCAAGCTTACTGAGGAGAAACAGGAAGTGAGAAATTCAGACAAAGAAAAAAAACATTTAGAAGGGAAATCGAAGGAAAAGGTAAGTGAACCAACAATGCACTAGCTTTAAGGAACCTATTTAGAAAATAAAAAAATAACCCTTACAATCCCTTTAATCAGTTTTATGTGTGTTTAGGATAGCATGTTTTCTAAATACTGTCCTACAAAGGCAAAGTACGGGTTCATTTTAAGGAAGTTTCCCTATGGAACATATACAAACACTTACGCCGCGTACACACGATCAGTCCATCCGATGAGAACGGTCTTATGGACCGTCTCATCGGTTAACTGATGAAGCTGACTGATGGTCCGTCGCGCCTACACACCATCAGTTAAAAAAACGATCGTGTCAGAACGCGGTGACGTTAAACACAACGACGTGCTGAAAAAAAAACGAAGTTTTAGGCCCCGTACACACGAGAGGATATCCGATGGAAACGGTCGGACCGTTTCCATCGGACATTTCTCCTCCGGATTTTGATCTGATGGCTGTAAACACCATCAGATCAAAATCCCCGCGGAAAACATCCGCAGTGACGTGGCCGCGCCGTTGCCGCGACGATGACGCGGCGACGTGCGCGACCCTGGAAGGTAAATACTTCCACGCATGTGTCGAATCACTTTGACGCATGCAAGGGATGGGGATCGGGCGGACTTATCCGGTGAGTCTGTACAGACGACCGGATAAGTCCGAAGGACAGGATTCCAGCGGATAGATTTCTTAGCATGCTAAGAAATTTTTATCCGCTGGAAATCTGTCGGCTGGACAAATGTCCGCTGGAAAATGTCCGCTCGGGCCTACACACGACCGGATCTGTCCGCTGGAACTGATCCGCGGATAAATCCCAGCGGACAGATCCGGTCGTGTGTACAGGGCCTAATGCTTCCAAGCATGCGTCGACTTGATTCTGAGCATGCCTGGATATTTAACCGATGGACGTGCCTACAAACGATCGGTTTTGTTCTATCGGTTAAATTTAAAACAAGTTTGCTTTTTTTTAACCTATGGATAAATAACAGATGGGGCCCACACACGATCAGTTTGGTCCAATGAAAACGGTCCATCAGACCGTTCTCACCGGTTTGACCAATCGTGTGTACGCAGCATTAGAGGTCTCTCTTAGAGAAAAGCACACTTAAGCCGGCCATACATAGAATGAAATTCACCAGGGACCGGCTGAATTTCGATCTATGTATAGGCAGACTACTGATCGACTTCTCTACAACCAACCTGTCTGTTTTTTCCCAATCGAGCAATGCTGCCGGCTATAACTGGCAGCGCAGATCAGTGTATTCTGATGGTCTCCTCGCTATCACAATACAATAGTTCAGTGGGAGTGATTCCCCGTCCACATCAAGTGTGTGGATGGGGGAAATCAGGTCTTTTTGGTTCAACTCACTAGTTGAATGAAAAAAAAACATTTATGGGCTACCTTGAGCTGGCCATAGATGAGTAGAAATTTGAAGGAGGCAGAACGATTGTTTAATATTCACAATGTGCTTATTCTTTGAATTTCGATTTCCACAATTTGACCCCCCAAAAAAATTGTTGGAATTTTGTTTCCACATAAACAAATTTCAAACCATTTGTGGTGCAATCAGGACAAACATGCCATAAATACTGTATATTGCATCATTTCTGCCCATAAAGAAATGTATTGGAAAAAAAAAATAATGCTTTAATGTTGAAAACAATCAGAAACATTTTGATGTTCGCTGACAATTTTTCAAAACAAATATGGGTCAATCAAATGTTATTTTAAGCAAACATTTAAATTTTCATTCGTTTTTCTACTCTATGGCTAGCTTCAGAACTGCAGAACTGGTAAACCATAGAGCAAAGTGTATATGAAAGGTAACAAAGCCAAGGCCTCTCTATTAGACTCATAGGGCCAGATCCACGAAGCAGTTACGCTGGCGTATCTATTGATACGCCGCGTAACTTCTAGGTTGCTCTGGCGTATCTTTGTTTTGTATCCACAAAACAAGATACGCCTGAAGCTGGGCTAGATCCTACAGGCCGGTAGGTGGCGCTTCTGTCTTTCCGCGTTGAGTATGCAAATTAGCTCGATACGCCAATCCACAAAAGTACGTCTGGCCGGCGCATTTTTTTACGTCGTTTCCGTAAGGCTTTTTCCGGCGTAAAGTTAACCCTGCTATATGAGGCGTAGCCAATGTTAAGTATGGATGTCGGGCCAGCGTCTAATTTTCCGTCGTTTGCGTGAAACGTTCGTGAATGGGGCTTTGCGTAGAATTACGTTCACGTCGAAAGCATTGGCTTGTTGCGGGTAAATTTGGAGCATGCGCACTGGGATACCCCCACGGACGACGCATGCGCTCTTTAAAAAAAACGTCAATTACGTGGGGTCAATAGGAATTACCATAAAACACGCCCCCATCTCATCCATTTGAATTGCGCGCCCTTACGTCGACACAGTTACACTACGCCGCCGTAACTTACGGTGCAAATTCTTTGTGGGTACGGAAAATACGCTGTAAGTTACGGCGGCGTAGTGTATCTGAGATACGCTACGCCGGACGTATAGATGCGCCAAGGTACGTGGATCTGTCCCATAATATTTATCTAGTGTAGTATTTAAAAAAAAAAAAGATCAACCTTGCTTATAAAAATGTGTTCTTCTGAACCAGCATTTGCAGTACATGCGTCTCCTGTAGACGCATGAATGAAGCGTTATAGGACATGTCACATCCACTGCACAACTCCTCTATAGCAGTTCAGACTGCTGTAGTGGAAGGAACTGCCGTCCCGAGCACAAATAAAATGTCTGGCATCATTTCATTAACATGCTGTGCTGATACCGCTATACCCTTTCTTTCACCCATGTTCCCAGCTGCATTGCGACTGATCCAAAACATTGCAGCAGTGTCTAAAGTGTATAAAATGTCCCTTCTGCCTACAGGCATCAGATTATCGGTGGCCTCTCTAGAGGTTTTTCCATGCCGGTACTTAATAGTGATGTAGCTGAGCTGAATTGCTTACAAAGAAATACAGAGTGTTCAGGCAGCAACGCTATAGCATACAGCGGCAGTGGGGTGATTTTTCCACCCTGGCCAGGCCCCATCATGATTGGTACTCCTGTTGCATGCAAGATAAGTTTTCTCCTGCCTGCAGCCACGCTACCTTCCAATTAATGGCACTTAGCGGTAAGCTGTTGGCGTTTTTCCTTACCCGGCAACAGCTAGCCAGTTTCACCGAAAAACTCCCCGATATATAGGCTGGCTGCACTAACTTAGCCTCACTATGATATCCCATTGTGAACCAAAAGGTACCAGGTCAGGGGCTGCTACAAAACATGCATTCCAAACCTGGCACCTCTAGATTATGTTCTTGCATCTTGATATAAACACCCAGAAAATCCTCACATACTTGTGCCTTTGAAATGCGTGGTAAGTTTCATGGCCACACTACAAATGCGAAAATAAAAAGAAGGGGGCACTGTTGGGGTACAAGGCCAATTAGTTCAGGTGTTCAAGCACCCCTCCCCCAGTACCACCCCTGAAGATCCTACATTTATTAGATGCTCCCCATATTTTTGGTCAGTAGAAAATACCTGGGACCAGCTGACCGTCACACACAAGAAATCGTCATCTGTCAAAGATGAGGATCAGAAAAGATGGAAAAGATCAGATCCTCTGCTAATGATGTATTGTGTCTTTTTTTTCAGGTTATGTAAGATGGAATATGGTTGTTATTACGGGCAACACAGATACTTTGAAGATTGAGCCCAATATGGTCTACCGGTAGGTCCTCCTACAATACTGCTCATTCTGACTCTACACAGGTGGTGGAAACGGATTCTTAACCTTAGTCACAAATACTTTTTGAGGTTTAGGGCAAACGTATTGTGAGTTTTTCATTTCCAATCACGTTACTCACGGGTTAGACTCTGATTCTTATTTTCTATTATTTAAAATGTTATTATTTTAGCATGACCTTTCTTTATCATCATGATGTCACTTCCCGGTAATCTACCCCACAATACACATGACTCAGTAGCAGCAATTGTACAGCAGATTTTTGTTCAGTCCGTTTAGAAATAAAAGCAGAGATTGCCTATAAATCACACATTAACGATTCTGCGGTATTATCTCATCCCTGGTCTTTATTACCTGAGCTGTGCCGTATAAAGTTAAACTGCTTTGAAAGTGCAGCTCTGCCTATTAAATAATCCCATCAGCCCTTGCTCCTTTACATCTCGCTCACCTCCTCCATCCTTTGCGCTTTTACATAATGCAACATTCTCTGCGATCACTAAAGCTAAGTTAGGGTCTCTCCGTATTGTATCTGCAATAAAAAAAAAAAAAAAAGATCCTTGCACATTGCTATGCAGGAGGCATCAGTCTGACGTTATAACATTGCCTTTGTCTTCCGGGAAGCACCAGTTCTTATATATTTGCAACAACTGGACTTTTTCCCTTTTGTGCACATCACCCTTCCACGTCCATTCATTTTACAGTGCACCCAGCCCATATAAAGCATGCCAGCTAGCCTGTACTGTTTCCATGGCAACCAACAATGTGGAAATGGCACCCTTCCCCCTATCCCCTTACTGCTGCTTTAGGGATGCTGTTTTTACTCTGATTACACTCCTCCTCCTTCCACCGACTGTACACAAATGCCATATTCTCTACTGGCACATACACAGAGGACACTGAACACACTGATCTGTATCATGCACCCAACCATGTGAGGGGCAGGCGCACATCCACAAGTTGCTACCTTGCATCTAATAACTTGACATGGACACACTGATCCATTAGCCTTGTTATCCAGTCTCCATTGTACAGACATGCTCCGTTTCAGCATTGGAAGTGTAGGGATTAACCAGACTCCCCCCAAATGGGCACCTCCATTCATGCACATTGTTCTGTACTGCCAGCTTCATAGGTGCATCAATCTCCGGCATCACAGATGGCCAGCCAGGGTAATTGTAAACGTAAGCAGCCTTGTTTGCACCCAACCATAAAAACGATTATTAGTTATTCAAGGCACACGCTCACACAAGCACGCTGAACCTGCTTTGTGCACTTCACACAAAGAGCAGCAAATCCATTGCACCCAATGTGTACATCTCATTATCTATCTATCTATCTATATATGTTTATAAAAAAAAATCACGGTTAAGTAGACAGCGCCAGATGCAACTTAAGACAGTTGTCCGATAATACATAAGACAGGGAATTTACAAGTGCAATCTAATCTTCTTACAATCTATAGGTTAAAAAACACAAATAGCAGGACCACTGGCTTGTGATGAATTAGATTGAAGGCACAAAGAACTGCACAGCCAGTGTCAGCTGAAGAATCATGTTGCTCTGCATGCATTGAGATAGGTGGTAATATTTGCAGTATAATCAACCTTACTGCAAATTCCTTATTATCATTGTATAACAGCATCCTATATGACATACAACACAACCTTCGTAATGAATAATTCAACAGACTGCACAGCTTACAATAAAACAAATGATGGTACCTTACCTTTCTCATAGAAAATTCATTAAGTATAAAATCCAATATTGTTTGCGTATTCTGAATTTCCAATGAACAGTATCCATGCAAAAATATAGAAAACCGGAGAAAAAAAATCTGTTGCTTTTCGTGTTGTCTTATTTTTGTATTTTCCTTTTTTCTTTTTTTTTTGCTTAGTCAGTAGTCAGTTTGATACAAAAGAAACAGACAATAAAAATTATGCACTTGTTTTAAAAAATGAAATTCTTCTATGCTTACAAAAAGACTGTGGAAAAAAATTAGACCTAATGTCTATTTGATGCCATTGGATAAAACAACCCTCCCCTTTCTCTAAGCAGTGCTGTCATTGGCTGGAAATTTCAAGGGGTGGCTTTTTGTTTTTGTGAGCCCACCTCGTTCTCTTCTTATTTCCAATAGATCTCTTCCTTTCCAGTAAAGATTGCATTAAGAAGCAGTCAATTCTCCACCTCTGGTTGGTTTTGCAGAAAGAACGTAGAGAATTGGCAGCTGGATTAACCGGTTTTATGCTAAGGTGTCCTGCTGCATGCATGCGATTGCAGAGCTCTACATCTGTCAAAGGGATCTGCTTGTATATATGCAACATTTCAGGACTCTCTTCTCCCTTCCCCTAATCTACTAACTCTTCACCACCCACTTTATCTGTCAAATGTCATTAGAAGAGTAGCAGGGTTGGTCCTGTTGGAATATTGATTCTGGGGGGTGAACAGCTTCTAGCCTAGAGTAATCTCACATAACAAGCCTATGCGACTCAATGACATAGTTAACAGGAACCTGCGTCGTAGTGAAGCCCTAATATGACAGAAGAGAACAATGTAACCAGGTGGGGATGTGACACATCGACAAGGGAGGGGGTAATCACACACTTTGCAATGGACTTATTTGTGATGCATAATTACACTACATGCACCCTGAGGTAAGCGGAAGTAACTTGCGGCTGCAGCATTACAGAATTACGTGAAGCGTGAATTAGCAGATTGCTAGCCCCTGTAGGCAAGGTCAGCCCTTTGCCATATGTCCTTTTCTGTATGCCTATACCTCAATTCCTTTTCACTGCATTATAGGCACTGGTCTGTTTTTTATACGACCGTGTTTTTGTCTTTTTAACTAAATTGTATAGAAAATGTAAAGTATATAAATTAACTGAAAGGCATACATACCCAAAGTGACCTATCAGATTGCATGTTACATTAGATTACAGGAAACATAACAGCAATGAGACAAAGAGATTTTATAAACTGCTCTTTACTTTATTACATAAGCCCAAAGGTTTTATATATACAGTGCCTTGAAATGTTTCACATTTTGTCATGCTACAACCAAAAACGTAAATGTATTTTATTGGGATTTTATGTGTAAGGCCCCGTACACACGTCCGAGAAACTCGACGAGCAAAACACCTCGTTTTGCTCGTCGAGTTCCTTGTGAATCTCGGCGAGCCAAGTTTCCCCGTTGACTAACGAGGAAATAGAGAACATGTTCTCTATTTGGCCCGACGAGATCCTCGTCGGTTTCCTCGGCCGAAAGTGTACACACGACCGGGTTTTTTTCAGCAGAATATGGCTCCGATCAAGTTTCTGGCTGAATTCTGCCGAGAAACTTGGTCGTGTGTACGGGGCCATAGACCAACAAAAAGTGGCACATAATTGTGAAGTGGAAGGAAAATGATTTTCAATTTGCTTTACAACTAAATATGAGAAAAGTGTGGCGTGCATTTGTATTCAGCCCCCTTTACTCTGATACCCCTAAGTCTAATGGAACCAATTGCCTTCAGAAGTCACCTAATTCATAAATAGAGTCCACCTGTGTGTAATTTAATCTCAGTATATATACAGCTGTTCTGTGAAGCCCTGGGAGGTTTGTTAGAGAACCTTAGTGAACAAACAGCATTGTGAAGGCCAAGGAACCCACCAGACAGGTCAGGGATAAAGTTTTTTGAGAAGGTTCACCCAGGGTTAGGTTAATAAAAACATATCCCATCCCATCTCACGGGGCAGTATTCACACCATCATCCAAAAATGGAAAGAGTATGGCACAACTGCAAACCTACCAAGACATGGCCACCCCCCTGGACTGACAGGCTGGGAAAGGAGAGCATTCACCAGAGAAGCAGCCAAGAAGCCCATGGTAACTCGGGAGGAGCTGCAGAGATCTGCAACTCAGGTGGGAGAATCTGTCAACAGGACAACTATTAGTCGTGCAATCCACAAATCTGGCCTTTATGGGAGAGTGGCAAGAAGAAAGCCATTGTTGAAATAAAGCCATAAGAAGTCCCATTTTCAGTTTGTGAGAAGCCATGTGGGGGACACAGCAAACATGTGGAAGAAGGTGCTTTGGTCAGATGAGACCAAAATTGAACTTTTTGGCCTAAAAGTAACATGCGACGTGTGGCGGAAAACTAACACTGCACATGACACTGAACTCACCATCCACACTGTTAAACATGGCTGTGACAGCATCATGTTATGGGGATGCTTTTCTTCAGCAGGGACAGGGAAGTGGTCAGATTTAATGGGAAGATGGATGGAGCCAAATACAGGACAATCTTAGAATAAAACCTGTTAGAGTCTGCAAAAGACATGAGACTGGGGTGGAGGTTCACCTTCCAACAGGACAACAACCCTAAACATACAGCCAGAGCTACAATGGAATTGTTTAGATCAAAGCATATTCATGTGTTAGAATGGCCCAGTCATGTCCAGACCTAAATCCCAGAGGCGTAACTAGAACCTTCGGGGCCCCGGTGCAAGAAACCATGGAGGGGCCCCCCTGACCTCTGGCCAGGGCCCTTCCCACTGATCCCGTGGGCAGCAGGACATGGATAGAAGGGGGAACAAATTCCCTCCATTTTCCTCCTGCAGCCACAGAATGCCTATTGGAGGGAGAGGAGGAGAATCAGACTTTTAGGAGAAAAATGGAGGGTATTTGTTTCTCTAAATGTGCGCTATTGCAATTGTGACCCCTGAAGTTGCCCCTGGGATGAGTGGCAGCGGTGGTGGTGGGGGATGGGATCAGTGGCAGCAGTGGTGGTTGGGGAGGTATAGGATCAGTGGCATCGGTGGTGGTGGCGGGGGATGGGATGAGTGGCAGCGGTGAGGGAGAGATGGTATGAGTGGCAGCGGTGGGGGGATGGGAGCAGTGGTAGCTGGGTGGGGATGGGAGCAGTGGCAGCAGTGGTGGTGGGGGATAGGATCAGTGGCAAGGGTGGTGGTTGGGGGGTGGGATCGGTGGTAGGGGGATTGAATGAGATTAGTGGCAGAGGTTGTGGGGGGAATGGTATCAGTGACAAGGGTGGTGGTTGGGGGGGATGGGATGAGTGGTAATGGAAGGGGGGATTGGATGGGATGAGTGGCAGCGGTGGTGGGAGGATGGGATCCGCGGCAAGGGGGTGGGATGGGATGAGTGGTGGGGGGATGGTATCAGTGGCAAGGATGGTGGTTGCGAGATGGGATCAATGGCAGTAGTGGTCATTGTGGGGTGGATCAGTGGCAGCAGTGGTCATGGTGGTGTGAGGGGTATCAGTGATGGTGGTGTGGGGGGAGGGGGAATCAGTGGAAGTAGTGGTGGTGGTGGTGGTGTTGAGGGTATCATGGACAGTAGTGGTGGTGGTGTGGGGGATCAGTGGCAGTAGTGGTGGTGTGGGGGGTATCAGGGTATCAGTGGCAGTAGTGGTGGTGGTGATGTGGGGGGGTATCAGGGTATCAGTGGCAGTAGTGGTAGTGGTGTGGGGGGTATCAGTGGCAGTAGTGGTGGTGTGCACAGTATCAGTGGCAGTAGTGGTGGTGGTGTGGGGGGATCAGTGGAAGTAGTGGTGGTGGTGGTGTGGGGGGTATCAGGGGCAGTAGTGGTGGTGGGGGGTATCTGTGGCAGTAGTGGTGGTATCAGGGTATCAGTAGGAGTAGTGGTGGTGGTGATGTGGGGGGTATCAAGGTATCGGTGGCAGTAGTGGTGGTGGTGTGGGGGTATCAGTGGTAATAGTGGTGGTGGCATCAGGGGCAGTAGTGGTGGTAGTGTGGGGGGTAATAGTGGCAGTAGTGGTGGTGGTGTGGGGGGGATCAGTGAAAGTAGTGGTGGTGGTGGTGGTGGTTTGGGAAGTATCAGGGGCAGTAGAGGTGGTGTGGGGGGTATCAGTGGAAGTAGTGGTGGTGGTGTGTGGGGGATCAGTGGAAGTAGTGGTGGTGGTGTGGGGGTTATCAATGGCAGTAGTGGTGGAGGTGTGGGGGATCAGTGGTAGTAGTGGTGGTGGGAGGTATCAGTGGCAGTAAAGGTGGTGGTAGGTATCAGTGACAGTAGCATTGTGGGGGGGTATCAGTGGCAGTAGTGGTGGTGTCGGGGGTATCAGTTGCAGTAGTGGTGGTGGTGTGGGGGGGAATCAGTGGTGGTATGGGTGGAATATCAGTGGCAGCGTTGATATTGAGGGATGGGTGCCACTCACTTGCAGATCACTTGGGTTCCCTCTCCTTGCTAGGTCTTGCTTGGGCGAGCAGAGAGGATAGGTGGGGAATGTGAGTACCCGTGAGTGCAGGCGGAGTCTGAGAAGATGGGCGGAGCGGATGGGGACTGTGCCTATGAGTACGGGCGGAGAGGATGGGCGGAGCGACCGAGGACTCTGCCCATGAGTGCAGAAGGAGAGGATGGGTGGGGACTGCAGTGTACAATCTCTCAGGCGGCGGGCCCCCCTACAGTGGCGGAATTCAAGGGCCAAGTCGCAAGTGCAACTGGTGCGACACTGGTAATTCCGCCACTACTAAATCCAATTGAGAATCTGACTTGAAAATTGCTGTTCACAGACGCTCTCCATCCAATCTGACAGAACTTGAGCTATTTTGCAAAGAAGAATGGACAAAAATGTTACTCTCTAGGGGCCTGATTCCCAAAAGAGATACGCAGACTTAACTCATGTTTTCTAAATTTACACGGCGCGTATATTTGCGCACGATCTTCAAAACGAGTTAAGCCCAGATTTCCGTATTTTCAGCCGTACCTAAATTGATTACACCTGCGCATCCCCGGGCGCAAATTACGCTAGCCTCGCCGCTGTTTTTGATAGGCAAAGATGCAAATGAGGGAGTTAGGGCGATTCTCAAAATTAAGTGTGTGCGCCGTATTTTCCGCCCTGTGCGCACCTGTTAGTTTCCCTGACTAAATTTCCACATTATAAAACCAGCCCTAATTTTACACATGCTGTGGAAGGGTTTGTTGTAGGTAGTGACTAGAGCTTAGAGCTATAGTTGAGAAGGATCTTTGTTGAAAAATGCCAGGGCCAGCTATGATTCTGACGGCACTTGCCGCCTTACAGGCACAAAGAAGGAGGAGGGCACAGAGGAGGAGGATGAGGGCACAGGCGAGAGTTTATCGGCCACGGCGTGATCTTTTCCAAATGCCAGATTATGAGGTGTATGGCAACTACAGGTTTGATAGGGAAGCCATCCTGGAGATCACCCAACTACTTCATGAGGATCTTATCACCCCAACCAGACGCTCCCATGCCCTGACACCTCTCCATAAAGTGATGGCAACCCTCCATTTTTTATCCAGTGGCTCATTCCAGCGTGCATCTGGAGGTCTGGCTGGGATGGTGCAGTCGACAATGAGCCGATGTGTCCATCAGGTGGTCCCTGCCATACTGCGGCGCATGACCAACCAGTTTGTGATGCCCACCCAGGAGGAGCAGCGTCTGCAAGCCATGACAGACTTCTACAGCATTGCTGGCTTCCCAAGGACCATCGGGGCGATAGACTGCACCCATGTGGCACTACAGCCCCCCCATGAAACTGAACACCTGTTCAGAAACAGGAAAGGCTGGCATTCGATCAACGTCCAGATGATCGTAGATGCCCATGGCCTCATCTGGCACGTTTGTGCCAAGTTTCCAGGGTCGTGCCACGACAGTTACATTCTACGGCAGACCAAGATCTACCAAGACTTGGAGCAGAATGTGTATGGAGACAGCTGGCTGATTGGTGAGTGACATTGGTGTCAGGTATGCCCCCCCCATGATGCAGACATCACAAGGGGCACATGCATGACTAATATCCTCCTGTCTTTTCCCTTACAGGTGACTCTGGATATGCGTTGGGACCCCACCTGATGACCCCCTTTAGGAACCCCCAAACACCCGGAGAACGCAAATTCAACGAGGTGCACATCCAGACCCGGGCAATAGTAGAGCGGACATTTGGCCTTCTCAAGTCCAGATTCAGATGCCTTGACAAGACTGGGGGTACACTCTTGTATTCCCCAGACTTTGTCTGCCAAATTATTGGGGCATGTTGCATCCTCCATAATGGGAGGGGCCTGCATGTTGAGTTATGTCCTGACCTATCCCCCCACCCAGGCAAACTCCCCCCCAAACCCCTCTACCCGGTCTGCTGAGGGCCAGGCAATAAGGAGACAACTGGCTGAAGGCATCTTTGCCCAGTAAATGGACCCTAATTATCTATATTTTTTTGCTTTGCCTAGAAAAAATCACAGAGATTATGTGACCTTTAAATATTTTCTTTGTACATAAAATGCACATTACTTATATGACAATGAGAATGTTTTTTTTGGTACAAAACGCACATTAATTATCTCACAATGAGAATGCATGAATGCACCTCACTGTGGTCCCTAGCACAGACACATCACATGCACATCGAATTGGATTAGATCCAAGTACCCCCCCCTTTTGTACTTGGGAGCAGTAACGCCCCGCCATGGCTCCAATTATGTCACTGTGCATTCATACACCATTCAGGAACCTAGGATGACTTCTCCCTGGTCCTGGGGATCCCTACTCCACCAAAACTGAGGGTGACACCCTTATGTTTTCAGGAATGCCACCCCCCACATTCACACATCATTCACACACATAAACCAAATCATAAGTACAGTATAAAAAAAAAAGTACCCCTGCAACTTAAGGATGTTGCCGAGTGCTCCTTCTGGGCTGCCCACGGGCACGGCCACGGGGACGGCCACGGCTGACTGGGGGATCTTCACGGGGGGGGGGGGTCTGTGCAGGGGAGGGAGTATTTTCATGGGGGGGGGGCTGTGCAGGGGAGGGAGTATTTTCATGGGGGGGGTCTGTGCAAGGGAAGAAGGAGCCTCCCCTGGTGTCTGTCCTCCTGCTGGCCTTCCCTCCAAGGCAACGGCTATCCTTGTCAGACAGGAAGTAATGTCAGCCGTATTAGCCTGGCCAGCCCGGGTATTGGCCTGCACAGCCCGGGTATTGGCCTGCACAGCCTGGGTGAGGGCAGTCACCTCCTGGGCCACGCCTGTTGTTGCATTTTTCAGGTCCCACAAACAGGTGATGACCCCCACTGAGTTGGTGGCCACGAAACCCAGTGACTCCCTCATTGCACCCAGGCTGTGCTCCACCTTGGTTATTGATTTTTTTAGTTCAGCCAGACTGCGGGTCTGCCGGGCATTGTCCCTCAACAGACTGACCGGCAGACGCACAAACCCCCCCCTGGTTTCCGGGGTCGGCCTCCTATTTGCCCCTGAGGCTTGTGGCCTTGGAGGAGGGGTTGGAGTGAGCCATGGGTGCTGCTGCATGTTGGGAGGGGCCACCCATGCAGTGGCGTCTCCAGCTTTCATATTTAGGGGGGGCACATGGGGGGACAGGGAAAAAAGTAGGGGGGCCAACTATAAAATGCAATTATATATATATAATCTCCTGAGGCCCTTTACTATGATCCCACTATGGGCCCTTTCACATGTTCTGCAGTGAGCTCCCTTCTTACTATACTGGGGCCCCCCAGGGTGGCAGAAAACAAGAGATATATGTCACCAGCACACCAAGAAAATATAAGGGTCCAAAGCAGTGGGAGAACTATCAGGGTTGCAAAGGTTGTCTTGCCACCGGGCCCTGGTGTTCTGCCACAGTGGGGGATCCCCAGCTGTCCTGTCCCTGCTATTTACAGCGCTGGTCTGGCATCTGTCTCCTTGGCAGCGGCAGCAGTCTATTAGGACCTAGTGCTGGTGACATTATGAATGAATGAATGAATGAAAAATTTATATAGCGCGGCACATGCGAACTGAATCGCCTCTGGGCGCTTGTTGTTTGTGTCTCGTGCCTTTCAGAAAAGCAGGGTTTTGATCTGCCTTCTGAAAGACAGGTGGTTTTGCTCCAACCGAATGCTGGTTGGTAAAGCATTCCAAAGCCTGGGGCCCTGGAGAGCAAACCTTCTTTCTCCTTTGGACTTGTATTTGGTTTTAGGAACCTTGACCAGATTTTGGTCGGTGGATCGCAGAATGCGGTTGCAATTGTGCGGTTTGATCTTGTCGCATAGATATCTAGGAGCCTTCCCATGGATGCACTTATGTGTCAGGCAGAGTGCTTTGAATGCAATTCTGTCTTTCACTGGCAACCAGTGAAGGGATCTCAGTGAAGGTGAGATTGATTCCCAAGATTTTTTCCCAGTCACCAGTCTAGCGGCCGTATTCTGTACGACTTGAAGACGAGCGATTTGGTACTTGGGTAGCCCGAGGTAAAGGGCATTTGCATAGTCCAGTCTGGAATTCACGATAGTTCCCACCACGACTGCTACGTCTTCTTTGGGGATAAATGGAATCAGTCTGCGTAGTAGGCGCATCAAATGGTGCGCCCCGCTGACTACTGACCCTATTTGTGCGTCCATTGTCATGAAGGTGTCAAACGTGACTCCCAGACTTTTGACTTTGGAGCTAGGGGAGATGATTTGTCCCAGGATGGGAGATGGTGTCCAGTTTGTTGTCGGTTGTTTCTTCCGACTGGCATCGAAGATAAAGAGTTCTGTTTTAGCACTATTGAGTTTGAGATAACTCTTAGTCATCCAGTTTTCTATTGAAGAGAGACATTTCTCTAATCTGAGATGATGATCCTTTTTGTGGCAGATGCGAAAATACAACTGCGTGTCGTCTGCATAAGAGTGATAGAGTAGTTCATGGCTACTGATAATATCAAAGAGAGGACGAAGATAGATATTAAACAGCACCGGTGATAGGGGGGATCCTTGGGGGACCCCACATGACACCGTGCGTTTTTCTGACGTGAAGGATCCCAGTTTCACTGTTTGTGATCGGTTTCCGAGAAAAGAGGAGAACCATGGTAAGGCATCTTCTGAGACTCCGGCGACTTCTGTTAGTCGTCTCAGTAGCAATTTATGGTCTACTGTGTCAAAAGCTGCGCTTAGGTCCAGCAGAACCAGGAGACACGATTCTCCTTCGTCTGCGGCCTCGAGCGCATCGTCCCATATTTTCAGTAAGGCCGTTTCTGTCCCGTGTCCGGGACGGAACCCGGATTGAAATGGATCGAGTAGGTTGTGGGTGTCCAGATGCTGTTGCAGCTGATTTACCACCACTTTCTCCATTATCTTGGACAGAGCATTTAGACTTGTTATGGGACGGCGGTGAGTTGGGTCCATAGGATCCAAATTAGGTTTTTTCAAGATCGGCAGGATTGTGCCCTCTTTCAGCAGGGAAGGCACTATGCCTTCCTTAAATGACTGATTTATAAGCTGCGTGATCGGAGGCGCCAGGATGTCGGCACATTCCTTCAGTAGCTTGGTGGGAATGATGTCATTGGGTGCTGTGCTGTTGCGCAGCGCACCAATGAATTTTTTTGTGGTATCGATGGAGATGGGTTCCAAAGTGAACTTAGTTGATTGTAGAGGCGTTCCGTCGTTGTTTTGATTGAAGAAGGGGCTGAGTGGAGTATTGTTTTGCCGAATACTTACCCGAATTTTTTAAATTTTGTTGATGAAGAAATCCGATAGTTCATTGCAGAACTCTTGGGTGTCTGAAGTGAGGACTTCTAGACATCCCGGATTCATGGTCTGGGTGACCATCCTGAAGAGTTCGCGTGGGCGATTCATTGCGTTGTTAATCACCATGGAGAAGTGACGTTTTTTGGCTTTGAAAATTTCCTTGTGATATCGTGTTGTTACTGCTTTGTAGAAGTTGAGGCGGTCTTCTGAAGGACTTCTTTTCCAGGCGGCTTCCGCCCTTCTGCGCTCTTGCTTCAATAGCGACAGCTGGTTATTGAACCAGCTGGACTTTTTTACCCGCCTGCGGAGTTTGCGCTTTGGTGCTGCTAAGTCGGCTGACTGTAGCAGAGCTGCATTTATGGCATCCAAAGTATCTGAGGCTGCTAGCTGAGGAGGAATAGCCCCAATTCGGTTTCCCAGGGTAGATCTGAAGAGTTCCGAGTGGAGCTTCTTCTGAGATCTAGCCCAGTGTATTGTCACCGGCTTGGGTACTTTCATGACTAGTGGAGTTCTGGGAATTATGAAGCTGATTGCATGGTGGTCTGTCCATGGCAATGGTTCATTTCCCAAAATGTTTATTTTCAGATTTTGTCTGAAAATTAGGTCGAGTGTGTGACCTGAAGCATGCGTTGGTCCGCGTATAAGTTGTTGAAGTCCTAATCCTTCCAGGTGGTCGATGCAGGTGTCCGCGATGGGATCCTGTGAGGAGTTTGCCCACAAATTGAAATCCCCGAGCAGCAAAAGATGATTGCTGTTAAGGGAGTAGGTGGAAATGAACTCCGTTAATGCTGAAATCAAGTGCGATTTGGGCCCAGGGGGCCTATAGCAGAGGAGAATGTGAACGGTCTCCTGAGAGTGAGCTTGAAGTTGAAGCGTAAGGGTTTCCATAAAAGGTAGGGGATTTTGAAGGACCGGTTTAGTGATTGCAATACCCCTTGCATGGGTGCATGCAAGGGGAAGGCTGGCACTATTGGTTATAGAGAGCCGAGCCCCCAGCTGGTCACCTAGCAGCAGTAATGCTGTATAACCTTCTCTGTTGACATGCTGATCGGCATGTGATCCAGGTGATGCTCCCAGTCAGAACTAATAAACACAGTATTTATTAGCATCAAGAGTACAACCACATAAATATAATCAACCGTATGATCAGCAGCCATGTGGGCTCTATGCCTGTAAAGTGTGGGCTTTGATCAATAAAATCACTGATATTTATGACTAGGATTTGACTAAGAGCATCACCTGGATTGCATCCCGATCAGCATGTCAGAGAAGGGTCCACTGCTGCTAAGCAACCTGCAGGGAGCTCAACTGTCTACAACCAATAGAGATGGGCTCGGGTGTGTTTGAAATCCCACATGCCCGATCACGCCAGGAAGCCGACACTCCACAGTGCTAATCAATGTATGGGCTGCCTAAGAGCTAAGAACAGCCATAGACAATTTAAATCTCAGCTGGTTCAGCAGAAACTGGCTGAGATTTGAACCATTAATGAGCAGATTCTCTTATAATTATCACTAGTGGTTACTGTATAGTCACTAGTGAGAATCACTGTTTGTCGGGAGAATACAATTGCTGGGCAGGAGGGATATTCCCCTGTCACCACTGTCTGTTGATGGGGGAATCATGCAAGTTTCTTTCCTGCAATCTGTGGATGCAGGAAAGAAATTTGCACCGTATATTATCTGCCTAACTGAAAGTAAAAGTAAATTGTGAATGTTTTGAAAGAACAGGAGAGGGGAGGGAGACAAATGGGGGAGAGAGAAGGGATGGAGATAATGTAGTTCAGTGATTACAGTGTACTGTAGTCTGCAGTGCACACACTTAAACACGGTCCAGGCTAGAATATCTGGTTGTGTGAGCGCTTGCATTATGCAGTGTCGGCGAGCAGAGGGAGGGGGGGCACATGGTGGGGAACAGCATGATGTTGGGGGGGTCAGGGCCCCCTCTGGCCCCCCCCTAGGGACGCCTCTGCACCCATGATGGTGGCCTGACTGCTGGGCGCCTCTGGGGTT
The DNA here is from genome assembly GCF_905171775.1 of Rana temporaria. NCBI lineage: Eukaryota > Metazoa > Chordata > Amphibia > Anura > Ranidae > Rana > Rana temporaria. The sequence continues at coordinate 81,943,166 of NC_053498.1, forward strand.
CCCTCAGGGGATGACTCAAAGGTCATATCTTGGCCCATCATGATTTGCTGCCCAATCTCAATATTGTCATCTTCCTCCCCCTCATCCTCCTCCCACTCAACATCCAAATTAGGGGAGTTGTAGGCACTCCCCTCCCATGGTGAATCCTGCCCTTCTTGGGACTCTGCATCAGCCTGTCTTGGGGGTGGTGCAGCAGCCTGCCCTGATGGGCCAGCAACCTCCTGCCCTGATGGGCCAGCAACCTCCTGCCCTGATGGGGCTGCCACCTCCTGCCCTGATGGGGCTGCCACCTCCTGACCTGATGGGGCTGCCACCTCCTGACCTGATGGGGCTGCCACCTCCTGACCTGATGGGGCTGCCACCTCCTGGGCTGATGGGGCTGCCACCTCCTGGGCTGATGGGGCTGCCACCTCCTGGGCTGATGACCCAGCAACCTCCTGGGCTGATGACCCAGCAACCTCCTGGGCTGATGGGGCTGCAACCTCCTGGCCATCTGGGGAGGACACAAAACAATCACAGGTTGGTGGATCCACACACTTGGCACATCTTCCCTTCCCCCACCCACACATGCTAATCACCAGATAGAAATTCAAAAAAATTACCTGTCCTCATAAGAGGATCAGAGTCAAAGCCAGGCAGGCCCACCACCTGCTGTGGGTGGAAACACTGGGCCACTGCCCATTCCTCCTCACTCATCCTGACTGGGCAGGGTCCCCCTCCTCCAGTGCCCCTGGTATGGGCATGCAGCGTTGCCAGCTTGTTCCGGGACACGCTCCTCAAGTCATTGATCTTTTTTTGAACTCCAGCGATGGTCCTGGTCTCCCCCCCCCCCGCCGCATTGATCCGATCGGTGATATTTTTAAGGATCTCCTTCCTCCTGGCCGGGGTGGTGTTGTGGCTCTCAGGGCCATGGAGAAATCGCCCATATTTAACCACTTAAAGGGTCACTAAAGGAATTTTTTTTTTAGCTAAATAGCTTCCTTTACCTTGCTGCAGTCCTGGTTTCATGTCCTCATTGTTCGTTTTTGCTTTCATGTTGCTGTAAATCCTCTCTGTTCTGGACACTTCCTGGTTGCCTTTTTCCTGATAACCACAGTACTGGGAGATTTCTCACGGTGGTCACTAATCAAGGAGCTGTGTGTAAAACGAAACTGGATTGGTGCTGAGGAGTTTTAGACAAAGTATCACTGCTCTCTATTGGCTGACTGCCCTCTAGTGGCTCTCTGTACATCAGAGAACCAGCAAACAACAGCAAAAACGAAACTACACTGCAGGCACATTATATGATTGTTTTTTTATCTATTTTTAATCATGTTTAAAAGGAATCAGTTAACTATTATGTCTCTATGCCCTGTAAACAGTCATTTCAGCTAAAAAATTTTTTTCCTTTAGTGACCCTTTAAAGACCTCAGGTGTTTTTCAGATTTGGTGTTTGCAAGACTAAAACATTTTTTTCTGCTAGAAAATTACTTAAAACCCCCAAACATTATATATATTTTTTTTCTAACACCCTAGAGAATAAAATGGTGGTCATTGCAATACTTTTTGTCACACCGTATTTGCGCAGCAGTCTTACAAGCGCACTTTTTTTGGAAAAAATTCACTTTTTTGAATTAAAAAATAAGACAACAATAAATTTGGCCCAATTTTTTTATATATTGTGAAAGATAATGTTACGCCGAGTAAAATGATACCCAACATGTCACGCTTTAAAATTGCGCCCGCTCGTGGCATGGCGTCAAACTTTTACCCTTAAAAATCTAGATAGGCGACGTTTAAAAAATTCTATAAGTTGCATTTTTTGAGCTACAGAGTAGCTCTAGGGCTATAATTATTGCTCTCGCTCTAACGATCGCGGCGATACCTCACTTGTGTGATTTGAACACCGTTTTCATATGCGGGCGCTACTTGCGTATGCGTTCGCTTCTGCGCGCGAGCTCGTCAGGACGGGGCGCTTTAAAAAAAAATTTTTTTTGTTTTCTTATTTAATTTTATTGATTTTATTATTTTTTACACTAAAATATAAAAAAAAAAAAAAATGATCACTTTTATTCCTATTACAAGGAATGTAAACATCCCTTGTAATAGAAAAAAGCATGACAGGTCCTCTTAAATATGAGATCTGGGGTCAAAAAGACCTCAGATCTCATATTTAGGCTTAAATGCAAAAAAAAAAAAAAAAAAGGAAAATTTGTCATTTAAAAAAATGACAGAAAAAAAATTGTCTCTTTAAGAGGCTGGGCGGGACTGACGTTTTGACGTCACTTCCGCCCAGCAGAGCTATGAGGACGGGTGGGGGCCATCTTGCCCTCACTCAAGTCCTCACTCTCCAGGCGGCAGCATCGGATCTCCTCCGCCGCTACCGACGGCTCCGGTAAGCGGCGGAGGGCGCGGAAAAGCGGCGGGAGGGGGGGGTGCCCCTCTCCCGCCACCGATATCGGCGATCTCGCGGCGAATCCGCCGCGGAGACCGCCGTTATCGTTTACACGGCCGCCAGCTGAAAACATGGATATCTCAGTTGTGGCAGCAGCTGCTTCCGTTACTGAGATATCCATGTTTAAAAAGAGGACGTATATATACAGTGGGGGGTCCGTAAGTGGTTAATGACGCCCTGAGCAAGTATATGCTTCTCTGCCACTGTAAAATTTAGCTTCCTGCGCTTGGGAGCCATGACAGACAACACCCAGCAACAGGGAACTCACCCAAAAAACAAACAACAATACACACACACAACAAAGAAAATAAAAACAAGCAAAAAAAACCAAAAAACAGACAGCTACTATAAATTCAAAAACAAACAGGCAAAAAGGGAAACAAAAAACAATCACACACCAAAAAAGACACACTTATCAAAAACAAACAGGCAAAAAAGGGAAACAAAAAACAATCACACACCAAAAAAGACACACTTATCAAAAACAAACAGGCAAACAATCAAAACAAAGAACAAATTATCAAAAACAAACACCAACTATACCCTCCAACTCCACATTTGCCCAATTATACATGGTCAAGGAAATTTAAGTCGACCATCAAGATCCACTTAGTGGATACTAACGGACCTAACACAAAAACGTTTGCCAGGACTGCTTAAATTAACACTACTAATCTACCTTTGTTGAACTGTCTGACTGATTGAATAATACAGCTTGCTCTTCTGCTTAATTGGATAAAGGACCACCAACTAACAACTCGGCCCAATTAGTGCAAGCATATGGCCTTCACTCTCTATTCATGAAGAGAAAGCAACCCATTACGTCCTTTAGCCACATTTCCACTTCTCCCTTCCCTCACACACTGGGTCCAGACACTTGTTAAAGTACCCATTGGCCTGATTAAGGAGGGGCTACCAGGCATTTTTACCTGAAATATAAATTGCCCTTGCTATTTCCTTGACAACTAAATTAACCTACCTATTGGATGGTGTGCATGTGACCTGTGGCTGAACCAATTACGTCCGGACTAGTGCTGTGTCTATGTTTTGTAACCTTTGAGTCCTGTCTGTTATATATGTCCATGACAATCTATTTCTTTTAAATGATTCAATTTTTTCATATAGTTTGTAATTAACTGCACTTTTATACTTATTTGATACTAGAATAAATCATTTTGTATCATTTTCTGTTTAGATCATTATTTTTTGCTATCGGTAACCCCTTTTCAATTAGCCTTCTCTTGGGCTATTCCCCTTCCCCTTTTCCCCTTTTTTATAGTTATGACTATTGGTTACAGCAACAAAACCCAACAGGGTACATGATCAACTATAGGCATCTGTATTATTCACCTATATATTAGTGGTTAACTTGCACCCCCCTTTTCCCATTCCCCTGTATTTTTGTTACTATTATGCCGCGTACACACAATCATTTTTCGACATGAAAAAAACTACGTTTTTCGGCATGAAAAAAACTACGTTTTTCGGCATGTAGAAAAAACGTATTTTTTTCCAACTTCATCATTAAAACGATGTTGCCCACACACCATCATTTAAAAAAAAATGCTCTAGCAAAGCGCGGTGAGGTACAACACGTACAACGGCACTATGAAGGGGAAGTTCCATGTGGATGACGCCACCCTTGGGGCTGCTTTAGCTGATTTCCTGTTAGTAAAAGACGATTTGCGCTTTTCTGTCTGTTACAGCGTGATGAATGTGCTTACTCCATTACGAATGGTAGTTTTACCAGAACGAGTGCTCCCGTCTCATAACTTGCTTCTGAGCATGTGCGTTTTTTTAACGTCGTTTTAGCCCACACACAATCATTTTTTACAACCCGAAAAACGACATAGTTAAAAACGTTGCTAAAAAAATGCAGCATGTTCGAACAAAAAAAAAATTTTGTTTTTCAGAACCCGAAAAATGATGTGAAGCCCACACACGATCATTTTAAATTACATTTTTTTAAAACGTCATTTTTTTCATGCCGAAAAATGATCGTGTGTACGCGGCATTATATGTGATCTTTATGTTCACTTCCAGCAAGTCCACAATTACAAATTAAGTGCAGTCCAAAAAAACCCGACCTGACCATGTTATTCCCCACTGGGGATGGCTTTTATGCTGGGAGACAATATTGATCAAGAGATTAGAATAGCTTTTCAGAGTGATACACCCCACACCCTTAACCAGGATGATGAAATAAAAAATAAATTCAAAGAACATAAAAAGTTGTTGATTAAACATCTAAACAGGAAGTGGGATGTGTCATCTCTGGAAACATACATCTCCCATAGGATCATTCCGAGGGGATTGAGAGATAGAATAGTCCCCGCTGAGCATCTTCATGCAGAAAGCTTCCTCCCTAAATGGAACTCTGTATTAACCATGAATTAGCTGTAATGGCACTAAGGCCTCATTCACACTACGGGCCGTTCGGGTCCGTCTGTCACGGACCTGAACGGCCGCTCCATGCATCGCTATGGAGCATCGGATGTCAGCGGAGACATGTCCGCTGACATTCGACCCGATCCGATCCGCTAAAAACAGACGTATGGGGGCCACGTCCCCATCCGTCCATGTGGATTGAATCGCTGTCCGTTTTCATCAGATCGCTCCATAGGGATACAGCGGTGCCCGACAAGCCCCTCTCAGCTCAGTGAGCAGAGAGGAGCTTGTCATCCGTCGGCTCAGCGGAGATCTGCGGACTGATCTCCCGCTGAGCTGACGGGAGCAGGCGGACTCCGTAGCTACGGAGTCCGCCTGTGTGAATGAGGCCTAATTGTTGATGAGGAGAAAATACAATTGGTTTCCATACAGCAACAAATCCAGGAGAGTGCTCAGGGCTTAGAAGAACTAAAAGGACCAGGAAGAGTTCACCAAACAAAATGACCAATTAAAGAAGGAAATTGAAAAAGTACAACTAAATTTAAAGATTACGGGGGCGTGTCCAAGATGGCGAAGTGAGCAGAAGCTAACCTCTGTGCTCCGCCGGCATCTGTACCTGAATCCGAGGCCATCTGCACCGGGATACTAAAATTCTGCCTGCCGGGGATACCCCACGTTAGTGCAGACCCGGGGAGCCGATCGGAGGATCCTTCCTTTTCGGATCTGCAGTGGGGGACCTGCACTGTCTTCTCCCTGGCCGGGCCCGGCCTTCCCTCGAGACGCGCGGCTTCTGCCTGCTCCGGACGTCCATCCTGCTCGTGTGAGGGGACCCTGCGGCACTCTACCACTGACCCGGGACCCAGGGACCACACCGGTGCACTCACCTCCCGCTCTGACCCTTCCTCGCGGACTCCGCGCTAGGCCGCGCCGGAGCCGCGGCCTCGATTTTCAGCACCCGGACCAGCCGTAGCCACGATCCCGCCCAGCGCACTCCACGCTCGTCACCACAGACCCGGCACCCGAGGACCGCCGCAGCCGCACTTAACGCCCGTTCCGGCCCTTCCTCGCGGGACCCGCACTAGGCCGCAACGAAGCCGCGGCCTAAATTTCCACTCGCGGCAGCCGCGATCCCGCTCGGCGGGCGGGGAACATCCGACACCATTGGCCGGCGATCCGCTCCGGGGGACCGCCGTGGAGGCACTTCCTGCCCGCTCCTGCTCCACCACAGGGGCCTTGGACTAGGCCTGCACGAGGCCGCGGCCTGAACTTTATTCTGCGGCCCCCCTGGTGGCCACCACACTGCTCACCACACAGGCGGGTGGATTGCTTGCTGGGGAGCCCCCCCGGAGGGACTGACAGCTGCTTCTGCCCCCCCCCCCCCCGGATCGGGTCCCCCCCCCTTTTGCTGGGCGCTGCGGCCTTACTGTCTCCACGCCTGAGGGGTACTACTGCCGTGCGTGCGGCCCGCCGAACCTTGCCTTGCTTCCTCCACGGCTGACTGGCACCTGGGCGTCTCGGGGTTAGGGAGCCGGAGGCTTTAACTGTGGACGCAGAGACACTTGAATGAGGCGAGGCCGGTCAGGATCAAAGGGCGGCAAGGGGAAGACATACAAATTCCCTCCTCTCCCAGAGCCCCCCCTGCTGACCCCAGACCCTCTGACTACCCCCCGGGCCACTCGCAGCCAGCACAGGGCGTCACAAACGGGCGCAATGGAGGCGGAGGGAGAGAGGCCCCCGTGGCTGGCGGAAGTTATGGCGGCTATAGCCATGTGTCAATCCACACTCACGGCCAAAATAGAGGCAGTACAAATGGATGTTGGCCTTATCAGACAGGACATGGACAAACTCAGGTCCAGGGTGACAGAGACTGAACAGAGAGTCAGTAACGCGGAGGATATAGTCGCGGAACACGGTGCAGCACTGCGCTCGCTTCAAACGAAGGTCAAAGCCCTGGAGTATAGAGCTGAGGATGCAGAGAACAGAAATAGGCGCAACAACCTGCGCATAGTCGGCCTGGCGGAGGGCGCAGAGGGCAACAACCCGACGTGCTTTGTAGAGGACATGCTACGCAACCTTTTGCCTGATGCACGCCTGTCCCCTCACTATGCGGTGGAACGGGCACACAGGATCCCACCCAGGCCTGGCCCTCCGGGAGCTCCTCCCCGCACATTTATCCTCAAGCTTCTCAACTTTCGGGACAGAGATGAGGTCCTCCGTGCATCTAGAGCGGTGGGGGATTTGAGGTTCCAGAACAACAAATTGATGATCTTCCCTGACTACTCGATAGAAACGCAGAAATTGAGGAAATCGTTTGACCGTGTGAAGGCGGCGCTGAGGGCTCGCAACATCCGCTACAGCGTTCTCTTCCCGGCCCGCCTGAGAGTCCAGGATGGTGAGACAACCCGCTTCTTCAATTCCCCGAGAGACGCCTCTGCCTGGCTGGAATCCCTGCCACGAGATCATCATCTAAGAGCCTGACCCGTAAGTACTCACGGAAGATCCTTATCATGCTCTGGGCCCCGTCCTTAGACTCGCTCTTGTGAGCACTACACTATACCTCTGTTATGGTTCACACCCACAGCGTCTGTTGCAACTGTTCTGCCCGTTGATGCTGGGGCTGCCTTTACGGGGTGCCCAGGGACTCCCCACGTGGGGAATACTAAGATGGTGCCCCTGGTTGGAAGAACCAGGAGACTTCTGCAGCTGCGACCTCCTGTCACCCAAAGATTTGACAGACGGGCCTGCAATCCTTACGAGTAGATGGTTTACTTATTCCCCTTTCTTACTGGAGGGACCCTTCGTTTACATATGCCTTTTTTTTTAATTTTATTTTTCTTTTTTGTTCCCGATAGTCTGAGATATATCCCGGCGGATGCTACAGCTAGGAGGACATAGCGCAACTCACCCCTTGACCCCGCTGAACTTGTGGGGGATTGGGAGCGGCTCTTGCACAGGACCCCCCTTTGCAGCCGGCGAGCTGTTTGTTGGTTTTGGGATGGAAACCTGCCTCAGTTTTAAGGGGTTGGGTGGGGTGGGGGGAGGGGAGTGTTCCCATGTTTGGGATGGTTTATGGTTTATGTTTTATGTTTTATTTTTGTTTTCTTCAAAAAAGTGTCTTGCAAGTAGGTTTTGAATATGCATTACTTAAGTCAGCGTCAGGTGTATGTTGTGGGTACCCCTTCCGAGTCAAGAGAGCGGTCTCAGGGGGTGGGCGCCCTTGTCATCCTGAGATAATTTCCCCCAGCTGCTGGTATGTCAGCTCTTAATATACTGTCATGGAACACTAGGGGTCTAAACTCTCCAACGAAACGGTCACTGGTATTTCAATTTATTAGGGCTCATAGCCCACATATTTGTATCCTCCAGGAGACCCACCTGGTGGGTAGTAGAACGCTGGCCCTGAAAAAACCCTGGATAGGGCACCACTATCACTCCACTTATTCCAACTTCGCCAGGGGTGTTAGCATTCTGGTGCACAAGTCCCTCCCCTTTAGGCTGCTCGACTTGACACTTGACTCGGATGGCAGATATGTCGTAATTCATGCACAGATTAGGTCCATGAGGTTGGTTATAGCAGGGGTGTATCTGCCCCCTCCTGCATCGATCTCTCTTCTACACCGAATCACCTCGAGAATAGCGGATTTTGCTAGCGATAATTTGGTCATAATGGGAGACTTTAACATGGTCCCGGATCAGAGCGTTGACAGGATGTCCCAAAGCGGATCCTTCCACTCCGGTCTGGTGGAGTGGGCGGAGCTGTATGGCTTGACGGATGTGTGGCGTTGGAGGAATCCTCACTCCAGGGCTTACACCTGTCACTCTGCATCGCATAGGTCCTTCTCTAGAATAGACCTGGCATACCTGGGGGGCCTGGCGCTGCCTAAGGTTCAGAACATTAGGATTCTCCCAAGGGGCATCTCGGATCATGCGCCGCTTCTCCTGACACTGGAGCTCTCTTCGGCCCCGGGCACAGTTTTGTGGAGGCTGTCCAGGTTCTGGGTGTCGGACGAGGCGGTGGATGGTCACTTTAGGGAGGCACTGAGGGAATACTGGGCGGTCAACCCCGGCTCGGCCGGACCGCTGTCGGTCTGGGATGCCTTTAAGGCATACACGCGGGGTCGATATCAATCAATAATAGCTAGGGTACGGAGGGAGAGGAGGGCTGACTTGGCGGGAGCAGAAGGGAGGGCGGCTCTGCAGGAAGCACAATATGTCCGTTCCAGGGATCCTTGTGACTATGACGCTCTTCAGTCCCTGACGGGGGAGGTGGTGCGAATTCGCACTGCTCTCACCCAGAAACGTTTGCTCGCCCAATCGCAGCGTATATTCGAACAGGGGGAGAGATCCGGGAAGTTACTGGCCTGGCTGTCACGGGAACAATCCGGGGGATGTGCGTGCCCTGCATACGTGGACCGGGGGGAGACCTACTGTATGCCCCTGACGAAATAAACGACTGCTTCGTCTCCTTCTACAAAAGCCTCTACAGCTCCAGGGCTGGATACTCAAGTGACGACCTGGCCTTCTATCTAGATCCCATTGACATCCCAGTTCTGACTACTAAATACAGAGAACTGCTAGATGCCCCCATAACTTCTGACGAACTCTTGAAAGCTCTTAAGACCCTCCAATCGGGTAAGTCGCCGGGCCCCGACGGTATACCGGTTGAATTTTACAAACAATACTCTGAGGACTTGACGGACAAACTGCTCGGTATGTTAACAGAGGCGCAGAGGGCGCGGGAGCTCCCGCATTCCCTGTGTGAGGCAGTAGTGGTGGTGATCCCTAAACCGGGTAAAGACCCGACCATGTGCTCCTCATACCGCCCCATCTCACTGATAAACGTCGATGCAAAACTCCTGGCCAAAGTCTTGGCCAGGAGACTAAACACAGTCATAACTGCTTTGGTACACCCAGACCAAACGGGGTTCATGCCAGGGAGGGGAACGGACATTAACATTAGAAGGCTTTACACGCACATGGACAGGGCGCGGCCGGAGGCGGCAGGGGTAGTGGCGTCTCTAGACGCCGAAAAAGCCTTTGACTCGGTGGAGTGGGAGTTCCTGTGGGGAGTCCTCGAGCGGTTTGGCTTTGGGTCAAATTTTCTGACATGGCTGGGGATGCTTTACGCTGCTCCCAGGGCCAGGGTCCGCACGAATGGCCTCCTCTCAGACACCTTCCCCTTGGGTCGGGGCACACGCCAGGGATGTCCGCTATCGCCGGGACTTTTCGCCCTGGCGGTCGAGCCCCTTGCCATTGCCCTGAGTGCTAAGGCAGGGGTCAAGGGCATAGCGGTGGGGGATATAGAGGAGAAGGTGTCCCTCTATGCGGATGACACTCTACTCTACCTGGCAGATGCATCTCAGTCGCTACGGAGAGCACTTGACCTATTTGAGGAATTCGGCCGGTTCTCAGGAATCCGCATAAATTGGGGTAAGTCCGTTCTCTTCCCACTGCACCCCTCGATTCCCAGAGTAGATACTGGAACCCCCCTCCAGTGGGTAAGCGAATTCACATATCTAGGCATTAGGATTAGCAACACCTCACAGGAATATATAGAGGGGAATGTACGGCCCCTCCTTTCTCATCTCACTGACAAATGCACGGCCTGGCGCACCCTCCCACTGACCCCAGTTGGCAGGGTGAACCTGCTTAAAATGGTGTTCCTCCCTAAGTTCCTATATTTCTTCCGCAACACCCCTTCCCACATTCCCAGAACTTTCTTCAGGCGACTGGAGGGGGTACTGACTTCTTTCATTTGGGCCGGAAGGCCACCCAGGGTTGCGAGACAGATACTGTATCTCCCCCTATCGGGGGGTGGACTGGCCCTCCCAAATTTTTTGTTGTATTACTGGGCTGCTGTCCTAGTTATGGTGCGCTGGTGGTTCTCCCAGCCCAGACAAAACCCGGCTGTGAGGCTGGAAGCTGCCATACTGGGGTCATATGCTGCATTGTCTAATCTGGTGTACAGGGGTCCCGGCGCTCCCCATCCTCTGACGGCGTCCATGAAGACGACTGTTGGGGTGTGGCGGGCGGCCAGAGCTATCTACGCTAAACCAAATTGTATCTCTCCACACACCCCACTGTGGGGAAACCCCACCCTACCTCATCTCTACGAGCTGCCCGAACCCTCACAGTGGGCTAGACGCGGGATCACCACCCTTAAACACGTTATAGCAGATGGTAGGATCAAGCCCTCGACAGTACTCCCTCCCTAAATCCCTCGAGTTTAAATACTTCCAGTTGAGACATGCGATGAGGGCCCAATTCCCGGACGCACTGACCCTGGAACCTGACTCAACTGAGCGACTGTTGACGTCGAGCGCAATGGGGAAGCCCCTTTCCACCCTGTACATGTACCTGACGGTGGGCCATGATGTTAAACTCACCCGGGTAATGGATAAATGGAGGGGGGACATTCCAGCATTGGGGGAGGAGGAATGGGAGGAATGTGTCTCCACATACATCCCATCCATGATAGCAGCTAAGGACAGGTTCCTCCAGCTCAAGTTCCTACACAGGGCCTACTTTACCCCTCATAGAATGGCCAACATATACCCGCATCTTGACCCGAACTGTCCCAGGTGTGGGGTCGAGGTGGGGACCTTCTGGCACATGGTGTGGGACTGCCCGAAGCTTCGGCCGTATTGGGCGGGGGTGGCAGAGAGGCTTAGCGACATAGGAGGAACCAGAGTCCCGTTGGATCCCTTGGTGCTCCTTCTGAGTCATTTGGGTGAGGTCGAGGGAGACAGGTACACTAAGCTATGTATTACGTTCTCATTGTTTTATGCTAGGAGGGAGATACTGCTGCGGTGGAAGTCGGTGGGGCCTCCCACCCTTGGATCCTGGAGGAAGGCGGTGGACTCGGCTCTGCCCCTTTACAAACTAACATACGAGAGTAGGCAGTGCCCAGCTAAATACGATAAGGTCTGGTCGGCCTGGGTGGACGCACCGGGATGGGGGGCCGGGGGGGTGGGGGACTGAGATGGACTCCCCCCCCCGCCCGGCATGGGGGCCGTTCCCCCCCCCCTCTCCCTCGGGGCGCTGCCCACTTCGATCGGCTGCTGGGGTCCTTACACGTCTTGGCTGGGTATCTAGAGATTTGACGCAGGGGCGACGGTCTTTTTGCCCGCCTGGTGGCTTACGGGTGGGGTGGACTGGGGAGGGAGGGCTAGGGACTAGCACCCTGTTGCTTATTTTAATTGTATTGTTTTCCCTTTTCCTTTCTGGATTTTCCTTTGTTTTATGATCTGCAAATGCTGAAATCACCTGTATCTGACTGTCATCATTGCTATGCAAATCTGATTGTCGAATAATGCATATCTTGTAATGCTGTTTTGTCAATAAAAACCTCTTTCTGTAAAAAAAAATTTAAAGATTACAAAACAAGGAAAATTTAGACGTGACATATCTGATTTTGAAAAAGACGAGGGGGTAGATTCAGGTAAATGGGCGCATCCTTATTCCGGCATAGCGTATCTCATATGCGCTATGCTGGCGTAATCGTGTGAGGTTAGCATAGTATTCAGCAGGCATTTGGGCGTAACTTTGCACCGGCGTACTGGAAATTTGAAGGCGCAAGCCGGTGCAAGTGTAAGTGGGTGTGCCCTTATGCAAATGATGGGCTGAACGTTGAGCAGTGAATTACGCCCGGCGTATCCTCAACGGAGCATGCGCAGTCCCGTGGATGTCCGATCGCTTCCCTGTGCGCATGCGCACAACTACGGCCGTCCTACTTCCTGGGATACGCCGCCCACCTGCTTACGCAGAGCGCGTAAATACGCCCAGACATGCGCCCGTCCTGAGCAAAATTACCTCCGACTTTTTTCACCCCCCTGAGCAAGGTAATTTTGCAAAAAAATTGACATGGCACCTCCTCAGAAGGAGAAAAAGAGGAAACTCAATTTTAATGCAGCGGAGATGGAGGTCATGTTGGCGGCACTGACCAAATATGACGCCGCCCTGCATGGTGCCCAGTGCAAGAACACGAGCACAGCACAGAGGAGGCCAATTTAATGAGACTATTGCCCCGTATCACTTTATGTGATGAAAAAAAACAACGTTTTTAAAAACGTCACTTTAATTGACCGTGTGTGGGGGAAAACGTCATTTTATGTCTTGTAAAAAACGACCAAAAAAAATTGAAGCATGCTTCAATTTTATGTGTCGTTTTATAAAACGTCATTTTTTACTTCACAGAAATTGACCGTGTGTAGTAAAAAACGTCGTTTAAAACAACGTTTTTTCACCCGCGCATGCCCAGAAGCTACTTATGAAGCAAGCTTCAATGGAAAAAGTGGTGAGAACGTAACCTCGCTTTGCTAGAACATTGTGAGAAAAACGATGGTGTGTAGGCAACTTCGTCTTTGAAAATTGAAGTTTCAAAAACGTAATTTTTTACTTCACAGAAAATGTCGTTTTTTTTCATCACATAAAGTGATGGTGTGTACGGGGCATTACACCCTGGATATCAATGCCATTGGCAATGAAAAGCGGAGTTGGGATGATATCCAAAAAAAAACTCAACGATATGCAGCGTCGGGTCCGGGACAAATTGGTCCTTATTCGAAAACATGCCAGTGGCACGGGAGGAGGACCAGCCTGCCCATTGCGCTTAACACCGGAGGAGGAGATAACTGCGCAGTGTTTGTCGCAGGAGCAGGTGGAGGGCGTCCCAGGCTACGACTCCACTGTTGGGGACTTGGGGACAGGTAAGTGTGTTTTATCTCCTATTTGGTGTGTAGCATGGGAGGGGGTAGAAGGGAACATGTGACAAGTGTGTGGGTCCACCAACATGTGTTTTTTTTGTGTCATCCACAGATGTTGAGGATGAAGCTGGGCCATCGTCGGCTGCAGGGCGAGCCACAACATCCCCACAACATCATGTGGTCCAGTCGGCCCCCATTGAAATCCTGGGCATGTTGGTGGAGGGGAGCGCCCATAGAACATCTATTGAGATTGTTGTGGAGGAGTCCATTGACCTCCACCAGGAGGACTCCATATATCTTGAGGAGGATTCCACCATCCCTGAACTCCCTACCACCTCCCCGACCATCACGTCAACCCCCTCCAGGGCAGCCCCCTCCAGTGTCGCCCCCCCCCCCAGTGTGGCCCCCTCCAGGGCAAGCCCCTCCCCGTCTTCTCCATCAGCACGGGCCCCAGCCTCTCCTCCCAGGAAGGCTCTTCATAAGACGAGGGGTGTACCCGGAGGCCTCCAAGAAGGGCTGCAGGAGGAGCGGGGCCTGCAGACCCGCCAGCCTGGCCTCCTCTGCCAAGTGTCAGGCTGCATGCGCAGCGTCAGTGCAGCAGGCCCTCACCCTGCATGCGGAGCTGGGCAGCAAAAATGAAGAGAGCCTGCAGGAAGTCAGCTCCAATACTGTGGCGATGTTCACCTGCATGGTGGAGCAGCAGGCCACCACAGCAGTGCTCACAGCGGAGGTGAGCAGGTTGGCAGGGGCGGTAGAGGCCAACACTGCTGCTGTGCGTGAGGAGGGGAGACAAACACGGCGGCACCAGCACCAGAACACCACCCGGCAGCTTCGGGTGCTGGCGCAGACCAATTCTGTGCTCACCCGCCTGGCCAACGCAATGGAGGGCAGGCAGGCACCACCTGCCAGGAGTGAGCAAGTAGGGGATGATGCTCCTCCCTCCTCCCTCCCCACCCCAGGCTCCAACCCGCCAACTGAGGAGCCAGAGCCGTGGCACCAGCCTGGGCAAAAGAAAAAGCAGATGATTTCTTATTTTTGCCCACAATTCTGCTGTTTTTTGGGGTTTTTAATTTTTTGGCTCAGAATATGAGCTTCTTTTTTTTGTTCTATTTATGCTCAGAATATGAGCTTCTTTTTTGTTTAAGTTGTAGTCCCTACACACGGTGAGGAGTGTAAACTACAGTGTGACTGGTGTGTGAATGGGGGGGGGTGTCACTCCTGCTGGCAAATGAGTGTCACCCTCTGCCGTGTGAAAGGTGTATAAATGTACAGCGACATAATTGGAGCCTTGGCGTGGCGTTGCTGCTCCCAAGTATCGTGCGGTGTACTTTGGTCTAATCCAATTTGATGTGGATGTGGAGTGTGTGCTAGGGACCACAGTGGTGTGCATGCGTGCATTCTCCTTGTGTCATGATTAATGTGTGTGTTTAACGTGCAAAGAGGCGTTCCACGAGACAACTCCTGACTGCTCTTCCCTCAGTAGACCGGGTAGAGTTGGTTAGGGGGGGATTGCGTGGTTCAGGGGTCAGGTCATCACGTATATCAATCTGCAGGCCCCTTCTCATGGCGAAGTTGTGCAGAATACAACATGCACCAATAATCTGGCACACAAAGTTTGGGGAATACAACAGGGTCCCCCCGGACTTATCCAGGCATCGAAAACAGGACTTCAGGAGGCCAAATGTGCGTTCCACCACTGCACGGGTACGTGCGTGTGCTTCATTGTAACTTTCCTCTCCTGGGGTTTGGGGATTCCGGAATGGAGTCATGAGATGGGGCTCAAGTGCATATGCCGCATCACCTGGAAGGGAAAAGACAGGAGGATGTTAGTCATGCATGTGCCCCTCGTGATGTCTGCATCATGGGGGCGAACAGTCATACCTGACACCCATGTCACTCACCAACCAGCCAGCTGTCCCCATACACGTTCTGTTCAAATTCTGTTGGCATGGGGCTTTGACGGTATATGTAGCTGTCGTAGCAGGACCCTGGGTGTTTGGCACGGACGTGCCATATGAGGCATTGGGCATCGGCTATCACCTGTACGTTGATGGAATGCCAGTGCTTCCGATTGCAGTATATGTACTCTGTGGCACGGGGGGGCCGTAGTGCCACATGTGTGCAATCAATGGCCCCCACGGTGCGTGGGAATCTGTAAATTTTATAGAAATCTGTCATTGCCTTCTGCCGCAGATGCTCCTGGGTGGGTTTGATGACGTGGTGGGACATGCGTCTGAGGATTGCGGGGACAACCTGGTGCACACATCTGCTCATGGAGGATTGTGACATCCCAGCCACTACTCCACTTGTACGCTGAAACGAGCCACTTGCCAGGGAATGGAGTGTTGCCAGTACCTTGACCAGTGGCTCCACTGCATGTGCACGATGTTTCCTTCTGGTGATGTCATCATGCAGGATTGTGGCTATTTCCTGGATGGCTTCAGGGCTGAATCTGAAGATGCGAAACACCTCCGAATCCCCTATGCCAAAGATGTTCATGCGCGTTCAGTATATCCTCTCCCGTGCCCTCCAACGAGTCGGTTCACTCAGTAGTATTGCTAGAACCATGGCTGCCCCTGGCATGTTGGCACACAGATGTGTTGTCCTGCACGTGTGGGTGCTCAGCTCGTCCGTATTGGTGCTGCTGTAGCTGCTCTCCAGCTGACCTGTGTCTGTCTGGTGCTAAGTTGCCCCTGCTTTTATGAGGAGCAAGTTTGCGCTGGCCGTACAACTTGCGCGCATTGCGCGCAGATTGCGGATGACACGCGCATGTTTGTGAATCAGCGTATCTCCCTCATTTGCATATTTAAATAGGAAAACAATGGGAGCGTAAGATGCGCACAGCGTAAAAATGCGCATAAAATATGCCGGCGGAGAAAAGTTACGTCGATCGGAAGAAGCCTAATTTCAGGCGTATCTCTTTTTGTGGGTACGGTGCATAGTTACGGCGGTGCAAATTTTGACTTGCGCAGCGCATATCGAGATACGTCGGCGCAAGTCCTACCTGAATCTACCCCGAGGTATTCAATCTCACTATACGTTGTGGCCGTAGTAAATCTATGGGACGTACAGTATATCACGATCACAATCAAGACAACGTCTTAATAAATCACATAGTGACACTGAGGAAGAATTACCTAAATTCCTTATTTTTTTTAGATCAGCAGGGGGAGGAGCTAGAAACCAACCAGACGCAATTCCCAAAACAAAAATCAAAACCCATTTCCAGAAATCAAAAATTATCCAGGATGACCCAGGAACGTACTTATACCAGGAGTCAGAAAAAATAATGAATGATCCCCATCAACAACTGATACAGGGAGCAAATGATATGAAGGTCATTAACCTATCTGACCTCGTCTTGATCCCTGATCACTTAAAACTTTTACACAAGGGCATGTCCTTCTCCCCAGTTGCCAATATGGACGAGTTCACTGTATTTAAAGATGTCACCCTATTTCTACGAAAGGTATTTTTCCGTTCACTATATATAAAAGATGATACAGTGCCTGTTACAATAGAGCAAATAGGAGTTGAGGACCACGATGCTCTGGAAATACTGAACTCACTACTGGACGAGAACGATATGCCCGATGAGGAGCCCTCTACACTAATAAGACGTGCTAACTTAAGAATAAAAAAAAAAAAAAAGGAATAAGATCACTAAAAATGCCCCCATTGTCCAAGAATAGATGGCTTAATCTATTCCTTGATATGTGCCATTCTGCCAACGTATATCGGCGTTAGGTGGTCCTTAAGTGGTTAAATTAACATTACTAATCTACCTTTTTTTTAAAAATCAGAAAAGTTTTTATTGTGAAAAAAGCAAAAAGGGCACATACATAGCAATTAAGTGACCGAAAAGAAAAAGGGCTACATAGGATACATTGTCAGTTGTACAAAAACAAGGAGTAATACCTCAATCTCAAAAACATTACTGAAATAAGTACCATGTACAACTTCCATTCCGCCCCTCGCTACATCTTCCAGGAGTGGAAACAGAGATATAAAACAAAAAAAACAATAACAAACAAAAAAGGGGGGGGGGGGACAAAAATAAAACAAAAACCAGCACAGCCTGATGACACCAACAGATCATTTCTCAAGCCACCCGTCCCGTTACCCTTGTGTCCAGTAGTAAGAAATAGTCACATCCTAATGGTCCACCCATCCAAGTCATTATCCCTGTAACAACCTATTAAGGACTAGTTGTGGAGGAGCTACCTCTGGGGAATCCAACCAACACTGCCATATGTTATCAAATTTTCGTGACTCTTTCCTATGGGAGTATGTATTCTTTTCCCTTATGAGAATCCTATTAACCTCCTGGATCCACTGCCGGCTTACTGGAACCCAGGTAGATAGCCAATATCTCGCTATAAGCTTTCTAAGCAGAGCAGTGTAAACATGAGGCAAATATAAGTCCTCATCTAGACCCCCGAGCAAGCACACCAGCAGATTCACAGGCAACTGAACCTGATAGGTAGAATTAATGACCGCGATCACTGCGTTCCAATACCTCACAAGCTTGGGGCACCTCCACAACATATGGATAAGGTCTCCCGGATGAACCTGACATTTGGGACATATGGGTGTGTCACACCTACCCCAGTGATGTAATTGTACCGGAGTCCTATATACTCTGTGTAGAATGAACAAATGCGACAGTCTGAGCCGCCGATACTGACACCAATGGACCTGTGCGCAGTACTTGCTCCCATTGCTCTCCATCTATGGGCCCAATATCCCTCTCCCACTTCTCCCTGCAGGGCAGAACGTCAGGTGCTTGTATGGGCGCTAGTAACTGTAGGTAGGATCTGGAGATGAAACCCTTTTTCTCCGTTTCATCAAAAACTGAGCCCAGAAAATTGGAGTTCTCTAGGCGCAGAGATGAACAATTTCCCTGGGATCTAACTGCATGTGCTAACCTAAGGTATTGATAGTGGGACTCGCCCAGCAGAGGGAACTCCTCTTTCAACCTTTCATAAGATTTTAGGACCGCCCCGTCAAAGATTTGAAACAAATATTTAATGCCTGCTGCCTCCCACCGAGAGCAATACTGAAGTTTAACTAGCTCAATATAAAACCTGTTTCGCCAAATGGGTGTACTAGGCAGGAAACCCGTAACCCCCATTCTCCTCTTAATACTACTCCACAGTTTTTTAAAAAGACAGACTGTAGGACATATCGCAGGGGCACCAGGGAAACCCATCTCCATGTGGGATAGTGCAGAATACGAAGTGGTTGGGTCTATGAGCAGGGACTTAGAGGGGTCTGCCACATCCGACTGATTCCACCCTGTAAAATGCTGTAATTGGGCTGCATAGAAATAGGTCTGAGGATGGGGAACAGCCATTCCCCCCTGATCCTCAGGGTATTGCAGTGTGGTAAGTTTTATCCTGGCCACCCGGTTGTTCCAAATAAGGGACCTAAATTGGGAGTCAATACGTTGAAACCAGTACTTTGGAATCCACACCGGGGCGTTATGCAAAATATACAGCAGTTGTTGGGCCCAAATCATCTTAATCAAGTTTACTCGTCCCGTAACTGACAGAGGTAGCCTACCCCAGGCGGAGCATTCAGTTTTAAATTTTTGTAGAAGAGGTTTGAGGTTGAGAGACACATAATCTGTTGGATCTTTGGTCACTACAATCCCTAGATATTTGAAGGAGTCCACCGGCTGTATCCGGGATACACCTTCTGGCAACTCTGAAGGAGGATCGTCCAGTGGGAGGAGCACCGATTTATGCAAATTAATGGCAAAACCAGATAACTCCCCAAAACGCTTGATGAGTTGCATCACTGCAAGCAGGGATCCCTCCGTATCCCCCAGATACAGCAGTGCATCATCTGCATACAATGACAATCTATTCTCTCCATGCTTTCGCCTAAACCCTACTATGTCAGGGGACTCTCGTATCCTAGAGGCCAAGGGTTCCAGCGCAAGGGCAAAAAGCAGGGGCGACAAAGGGCACCCCTGCCTAGTACCCCGGAACAAAGGAAAGGCCTCCGACAGCACATCATTTATACTAATCCTCGCTGTTGGGGCTGCATACAAAAGTTTTATCCATTTTATAAAACCCTCCCCCAGTCCGAATCTATCTAACACTGCCCAAAGATATCTCCACTCGACGCTGTCAAAAGCTTTGGCAGCGTCGAGAGAAAGAATCACCCTATTTCCCGGATTTTCCACTGGGAGCTGAACATTCAAGAAGAGCCTCCTGATATTCAACGCTGTGGACCGTGCAGGGATAAAGCCAGACTGATCCACACGTACCAATCTAGATATAACCGTAGAAAGCCTATTTGCCAGAACCCTCGCTAATATTTTAACATCTGAATTTAGTAACGATATATGCCTGTAGAAGTCAGGCTGCAGGGGGTCCTTGCCTGGCTTAGGAAGCACCACCACCACCACCACAGCAGGCCACAGCAGCAGGCCTCGTGGCAGAGGTGAAAAGCCTGGGAGTGGCTATACAGGCCAACACTGCTGCCATCAAGGCGGAGGGAAGGCAGACCAGGCGCCACCAGCGGCAGACCACCACCCGCCAGCTGTGGATGCAGGCGGAGATGAACTCTGTCCTCACCCACATTTCCCTTGCGTTGGAGGGCACGCAGCCAGCATCTGCCAGGAGTGAAAGACCAGGGGATGATCCTCCTCCTGATGCCCCGCCCCACCCACTCCACCCGAGGCTCCACCCAGACAACTGAGGAGCCAGAGCCGTGGCACCAGGCTTTGCCCACGAGAGGGCAAATGAGTGCTCTTTTTTTTGTTTGCTCAGATTATGAGCTTTTTTTTTTTTTGGAGAGACGTGCACAGAAGGATGTGCCATCCTCCTATAAGGGCATGCCATGTCGGCCAATGGCATGATCCCTTTTAATTTTTTTGTAGTCACTGCACACGGTCAGTAGTGCAGGCTACAGTGTGACTGGTGTGTGAATGACATTCCTGCCAGCAAGGCGTGTCACCTTGGTTCGTCAGGGAGAGGTTATCCCCACGACCGTGTGAATGTGGTATGAATGGACAGCAACACCATTGGGGCATTGGCGTGGCATTGCTGCTCCCAAGTCCTGCATGGTGGACTTGGGCTAAACCAATGTGAGGTGGATGTGGTGTGTGTAAGCTAGGGACCACAGTGGTGTGCATGCGTGCATTGTCCGTGTGCCATGATGAATGTGTGTGTTTAACGTGCAAAGATGTGTTCCACGAGGCAACTCCTGACTGCTGTTGCTTCAGCAGATGGGGTAGCCTCGGGCAGGGGGGGACTGTGTGGTTCGGGGGTCAGGTCATCACATATGTCAATCTCCAGGCCCTTTCTCATGGCGTAGTTGTGCAGCACGCAACATGCACCGATGATCTGGCACACGAAGTTTGGGGAATACAACAGGGTCCCCGCCGGACTTATCCAGGCATCGGAAACGGGACTTCAGGATGCCAAATGTGCGCTCCACCACTGCACGGGTACGTATGTGTGCAGCATTGTATCTTCTCTTGCCTCTGGTTTGGGGATTCCGGTATGGAGTCAGGAGATGGGGCCCAAGTGCATATGCAGAGTCACCTGGAAGGGAAAAGACAGGAGGATGTTAGTCGTGAATGTGCCCCTTGTGATGTCTGCATCATGGGGTCGGACAGTCATGCCTGACTCCCATGTCACTCACCAACCAGCCAGCTGTCCCTGTACACGTTCTGTTCGAATTCTGTTGGGATGTTGCTTTGACGGTATATGTAGCTGTCGGGGCTGGCCCCTGGGTGTTTGGCACGGACGTGCCATATGAGGCATTGGGCATCTGCTATCACCTGTACGTTGATGGAATGCCACTGCTTACGATTGCGGTATATGTGCTCTGTGGCACGGGGGGGCCGTAGTGCCACATGTGTGCAATCAATGGCCCCCACGGCTCGTGGGAATCCGGCAATTTTGTAGAAATCCTGCATTGCCTTCTGCTGCAGATGCTCATGGGTGGGTTTGATGATGTGGTGGGACATGCGTGTGAGGATTGCGGGGACAACCTGGTGCACGCATCTGCTCATGGTGGATTGTGACATCCCAGACACGACTCCACTTGTACGTTGGAATGATCCACTGGCAAGGAAATGCAGTGTTGCCAGTACCTTGACCAGTGGCTGCACTACATGTGAGCGTTGTGTCTGGCTGGTGATTTCATCATGCAGGGCTGTGGCTAATTCCAGGATGGCATCAGGGCTGAATCTGAAGATGCGATACACCTCCGATTCCCCCATGCCAAAGACGTTCATGCGCGTTCGGTATATCCTCTCCCGTGCCCTCCTCCGTGCCTGTGGACACAGTAAGGCTATGACCATGGCTGCCCCTGGCATGTTGGCATACAGATGTGTTGTCCTGCAAGTGTGGTTGCTCAGCTCGTTCATAACGGTGCTGCTGCAGCTGCTCTCCAGCTGACCTGTGCACGTCTGTTGCTGAGTTACACCTGCTTTATGAGGAATAACTTTAGGCCAGACGTACAACTTACGCGCATATCGCTTAGCCTGCCCTGGGCGCACGTACGTACGTACGTACGTACGTACGTACGTACGTACGTACGTACGCGAATCTTTGTATCTCCCTCATTTGCATATTTGAATAGAAAATCAATGGGTGCGCCAGATGCGTCCAGCGTAAATATGCGCCCACGATATGCCGGCGTAGGCATTTTACGTTGGTCGGATTAAGCCTATTTTCAGGCGTATCTAGTTTTGTGGGCACGGTGCACAGATACGACGGCACATATTTGCACTTATGCGGTGTATCTCGAGATACGTTGGCGCAAGTGCTTTGTGAATCCGGGCCCATATATTTAAAATAAGTGTAGAGCCTGTGTACATTCAGTACAGGTGCTATCCTAAATTTAGAGGGGGATGAGAGAGTTAGTTAGTTCAGGCACTAAATCCACTGGGGAAGATTCACTTCATAATTCTACGTACAGGGGAAGGGCCTGTGGCAGAGGTTCTTCCCTGACATTCGTTTGCACCAGGTCTGTGGCAGAGACTTGTTTTTCTTCCCAGTGTTCTGAGTGATACCCTGGCTGCCAGGTCGGTGTGAGAGGCCTGTCCAGGTACACTTTACCCCCTCGGCTGGAGGGGCGACGAAAGTAGAGTGTCATTTTGAAGCAGGACTGCTTCTGTTCTGTTGGGCCTGAATCTGCTATTCTTCCTCCTCACCCATCTGGGCAGTAATAAAAGCACAAGAAAGACACCTGCTGTTTGGAGATTCCGTCATTGCTACTCTCATCAACTACCCTAGACGTCAGAGCCATAGAGGTAACACGCCATCCCAAAATCTAACCAGCGGCTCCTGGGGGGGTTGGCTCTACACGTGGAGGATCGGCTGTTGCCTCTAACAATGGAACTGTGAGATTTTTTTTCACCATTGAGAGCTGGGAATTGTTGTGGTGTTGAACTGTGCAGTGAGGAAGGAGTTACCTCAGGTAGTAAAAGTCTGGGCGCACGTGCAGCGGAGAGACGTGTGCCTGCAACCTGCCCAGACAAGAACTTCAAGTGGGAGGAGTTACCCACCCCTGCGTGAGACGTAGGGCGAAGGTTGGCGCCAAACCAGCAGAGTGATTGCCCGCCCACGAGAGAGAGACACGTGCAACATGTCTGTTCCCCCGATGCCGTTTGAGAGATTGAGACCTCCAATGTCCACCATTTGAGCCCAACCGAAGCCTGCTGCCGCCGGAGTACCCCTTACCGATACCGGGATCCGGATGCAGACCAAGGGGAAATTTGTCTTGTTCTCGAGTGGAGGCGTGGAGGCCCTCGGACTGTCCTGCCCCCGCTGCTCGGAGCTGTCTGTTCGGATCCTGCCCTTTGTTCAATGCAAGAGATGCCGGGCTTATCTCTTCCTGGTCTAGCCACCGACTGAAACTCCCTGGGAGTATAAGGTGGACTGGATTGCTGAAACTGTTACCGCTGTGGATGAGGCCCCATGGCCGGAGCCCTCCCCACCTGCTGTGGTCGCTGATCCGGAGGTCATGACTATTTTGTCAGCGCTTACCCCGCCATCGGCTGTTCCTTCAACATTATCGGCGGAGGTAAGCGAAGTCTCGGAAGAGACAGAGTGCATGACCGATGTGACGAGTGTGACCAGTACTCAAACAGATGCTGTACCGGAGGCTACGGCCACAAATGTGGTCTCCGTATGGCGTGCTATTGCCAAAGTGGGCCCCACACAGGTTTCCTGTGGCTGCGGTCGAGGCCTGTCTGCCCAAGTACCGGACTTGTCTAACGTCCCTGTCGGGAGACGCACTTATTTGCCGGCCAAAGAGTACGATACTTCGGACCTGGATTCATCGTCGGATATTGGAGATGACCGCTGGTTCAGGCCCGAGTTTCCTGAATCTCAGTCTTATGGAGGGTCTCGTGCCAAAAGGTCTCGGAGGAGGAAGAAACTCTCCGGCCAGAGCGCACCGAGTCCGAGTGTCCCGCAGCTGACATGGGGAGCTGGTGAGTCCAGTATGAATGTTGCGGCGCCTTCTAAGCGTAGTAAGTGAGTATTTAATGAAATAAATAAAAATCACAAAGATAATGTACTCACAAGTGGAGCATTATGACAGGCATCAAAAGTAAAAGTTCATCCGCTGGGGGTCCCGGGAAAGACTCTGATAGCTCGGTGTCCGGTCGGACTGGAAACAGCTAATTCCCTTCCCTTAGATGGCAGCGTCGGTGGGGGCCGAACGCCCTTGGGACACTAGAGAAGGGGGAGCTTGTTTCCCGAGTCTGCTGCTGTATGGACGTCACTTCCGGGCAGCGGGAGGATGCGCGCGTTCGAGACATGCGTGTCTCTTCTTCAGGCACAGGAGGGGCCATCTTGCAGAAGGGAATATGAGCACAAGTGGGCTGACTGTAGATGATCCTATTGGCTGACTTTTTAAACTGAAGAAACCAATGTCATTCGAGATGCAAACAGTCTGAAGTCTATACGCAGCAATAAGGGATGATGCTAATAAAAATAAAACTTATTTTATAACAACAAGACCTGTCATATAACAAGAATCAGAAGGGATATGTATTGGAGAGAGGAATTATTAATTAAAGTGACAGGCCACACTGTATTTATCAAGCCCCTTCTCTACAAAGTTCCGGTGTTCACCGAACCTTTTACGGAGGGTGCGTATGGTGCGACCCACGTAAAAAAGCCCACAGGGACAGGTAAGGCAGTGTTCTGCAAGTTTTCTTTTACTACCGCAGACACTAAGAGCTAGATTCACGTAGCACGGCGTATATTTTGGCCGGCGTAGCGCATCTCATATGTGCTACGCCGACCTAAAATAGGGAGCCCAGACCAGTATTCACAAAGATCTGGCGCCGTACGTTGCGCCGGTGTAGTGTAAATAGGCCGGCGTAAGCCCGCCTAATTTAAAATAGGCAGGTAGGGGGTGTGCTTCATGTAAATTAGCCGTGACCCCATGTAAATTAATGGCCGTTCGTATGGCGCATGCACGCGCATGCTCAGAATCACGTCGCAAATACTCCCTAAGAAACGTCGGCTCAATGCTTTCGACATGAATGGGGCGACGAAAGTAGAGTGTCATTTTGAAGCAGGACTTCTGTTCTGTTGGGCCTGAATCTGCTATTCTTCCTCCTCACCCATCTTTGCTCTGTCTACCTCCAGTTTACTGTTTGCCCTGTAGGGCAGTAATAAAAGCACAAGAAAGACACCTGCTGTTTGGACATTCCGTCATTGCTACTCTCATCAACTACCGACGTCAGAGCCATAGAGGTAACACGCCATCCCAAAATCTAACCAGTGGCTCCTGCGGGGGTAGAGCTGCATAAGGATAATGTGAAGGGTTTTGGTTTTGGGTCCCCCTCCGCAAACACAGGCAACAGGAATTTTCAGGCATTCATTTGGTGGTCAAAAATCAGTCCAGGGTGTTTTGTTTTTAGTTTATTGGGGATAAACGTGGATAGGGATAAGAACATATGGGATGCCCACAACTGTACTTGAATGTAACATAAGGACTTGAAACTGCCTCTGCTTTTAAAAATCACATAGTTGTCCTCCTGTAGAATGTACGGATCAGCTTGACCGGAAAATAAATTATTTCAGCTGTTTTCCCTCTGTGGAAACTGCCAAGGCAATTTGCTTCGCATTGGAATCCCCAAGCAAGAGGTGTAAGGACGCCATACCGGTACTCTGCTCCCACATGGCCAGGTTTTAATATACTTATGGGCTATTTCTCCACCTCCTGGGTCGTTCTCACCCAGGGATTGGAGGAGGCTCCATAACAATTCAGACCTCATCTTTGCCTCTTTGCTTCCTGAGTTCTAGAATTCTCCAGTAGTTCTAGAAGCCAGAGGGAGGTGACAGCCCTTGGAGCTCTGCCATCCTAGCTCTAAACAAATTAACCCTCTGGTTACAACAGGAGCCCAGCTAAATTTACTGACTGCACACAAGGGGTGCTACATAAATATAACATGTTTGTTATTATTATTATTTTTTTTAATGAGCTTTTTGTATCACTTTAATTATAAAAAATGCACATTTACTATGGATTAAATTAGAATTTGGGTTGATTGCATGCTCTGTACTATGTTTCCTGCAATAAAACCTTTAGCCCTCACTCTGCTATCTGAAGGAAGTTCCCTTACATCACTCAGTATAAAAAACATCCCTTGTGCTGATTTTTTAAAAGTAAAACATTTACCAAACTTAGGCTTTATTGCCGTTCATTTGGCTTGTACTGGAACATTTTCTTCTGACCCTTGACCAGGTCTGTGCTTGCTCCTCGAGCTTCTGATTTCTGTGTCCAGTCTGTTTCCTATGGTAACATTTTGTTCCTGTATCTTGTTTGTTCGGGCCTGCTGTAGTGTTTGTTCTCTTTTAGAGTATCTCACAAAAGTTAGAACACCCCTAACGTTTTTGTAATTATTTTATTATATCTTTTCATGTGGCAACACTGGAGAAATTACACTTTGCTAATTTAAATGTAATGGGTAATGAGTGTACAGCTTGTATAAAACTGTAAATTGCTGTCCCCTCAAAATAACTCAACACACAGCCATTAAAGTCTAAATCGCTGGCAATAAAAAAGTGAGTACACCTCTAAGTGAAAATGTCCAAATTGGGCACAATTAGCTATTTTCCCTCCCCGGTGTCATGTGACTCACTAGTGTTACAAGGTTTCAGTTGTGAATGGGGAGCAGGTGTGTTAAATTTGGTGTTATCACTCTCACTCTCTCATACTAATCACTGGAAATTCAACATGGCACCATGGTCTTGGCTATAAGAATATTGGCAAGACCCTGAAACTGAGCTGCAGCACACTGGCCAAGACCATACAGTGGTTTAACAGGACAGGTTCTACTCAGAACAGGCCTTGCCATAGTCGACCAAAGAAGTTGATTGCACGTGTTCAGCGTCATATCCAGAGGTTGTCTTTGGGAGATAGACTTATGAGTGCTTCCAGCATTGCTGCAGAGGTTAAAGGGGTGGGGGGTCAGCCTGTCAGTGCTCAGACCATATGCTGCACACTGCATCAAAATGGTCTGCATGGCTGTCGTCCCAGAAGGAAGCCTCTTCTAAAGATGATGCACAAAAAAGCCTGCAAACAATTTGCTGAAGACAAGCAGACTAAGGACGTGGATTACTGGAACCATGTCCTGTGCTCTGATGAGACCAAGATAAACTTATTTGGTTCAGATGGTGTCAAGCGTGTGTGGCGGCAACCAGGTGAGGCGTACAAAGACAAGTGTGTCTTGCCTACAGTCAAGCATGGTGGGGGAGTGTTATGGTCTGGGGCTGCATGAGTGCTTCCAACACTGGGGAGCTACAGTTCATTGAGGGAACCACGAATGTCAACATGTACTGTGACATACTGAAGCCGAGCATGATCCCCTCCCTTCAGGGCAGTATTCCAACATGATAACAACCCCAAACAGACCTCCACGACAACCACTGCTTTGCTAAAGAAGCTGAGGGTAAAGGTGATGGACTGGCCAAGCATGTCTCCAGACCTAAACCCTATTGAGCATCTGTGGGGCATTCTCAAACGGAAGGTGGAGGAGCGCAAGGTCTCTAACATCCACCAGGTCAGTAGTGGTGCGTATATAGAGGGCGCAGGAGCACCGCCTCCTCTCTCCTGCACCCATCAATCACCAATAGATAGATTTATGCATTGCATCTATTGTCGCCCCTGCTGCCCCCTATTCAGGTGTCCGGCCCCTTGTTGGTCGCCGGGCATCTGAATTATAGCAGCGCGGGTGTTTTTGGAAGTGCCTGATTACAGCAGTGGGCTCTAATAGGCTTCCAAATTGGCAAACAGCAGGCGCAATGCTCTGTGTTCGCTGTTTACACAGTGTTGTGTGTTAAGGAAGAAAATAAATCACTTCCCTAACACTGGTCCGCCTCTCAGCCAATGAGGTGCACCGGGTCTGGTTACCTGTCACCTGATTGGCTGAAGCGACAGGCGCTGTGATTGGACGCTTATCAGGCGTCCAATCATAGTAGAAGATAACTGGAGAAGACATCAAGGACTCGGAGGAAGCATGGAGGACAGCGCCGTGACCCGAGACAGGTAAGTGCGGGGCGGGGGGGCACACTGAAAGCATTTGGTGGGGCACATTGGCAGCATTTGATGGGGCACACTAGAGGCAATTGTTGGGGCAAACTGGCGGCAATTGATGGGGCACACTGGCGGCAATTGATGGGGCAAACTGGCAGCAATTGATGGGGCACACTGGCGGCAGTTGATGGGGCACACTGGCAGCAATTGATGGTTGCAGTAGCTGCATTTGATGGCACAGTGGTGGCAATTTATGGGTACAGTGGATGCGTTTGATAGCACAGTGGCTGCGTTTGATGGGCACAGTGGCTGCGCTTGATGAGCACAGTGGTGGCAATTTATGGGTACAGTGGTGGCAATTTATGGGTACAGTGGCTGCGTTTGATGGCACAGTGGCTGCGTTTGATGGGCACAGTGGCTGTGCTTGATGGGCACAGTGGCTGCGCTTGATGGGCACAGTGGCAGCGTTTAATGGGCACAGTGGTGGCAATTTATGGGTACAGTGGCTGCGTTTGATGGCACAGTGGCAGCACTTGATGGGCACAGTGGCTGCGCTAGAATGGCCGCCTTCCCATCTTCCCCATCCAGGGGGGGGGGGCTAGTGTGAGTGGGGGAACCAGGGGCAGCTTACAGGAGCCCACACCACCTCTGATAACGGCCCACCATCCAAACGTCACCTTCCCGTCCATCTCACATGGAGGTGGTGGGGCGGCGGTTGTGAGAGTGAAGGGGCAGGTTTGTTTGACAGGCTGCTAGGAGGGGGTCTGGATGGGACGCATGTGCCCTATATCTGCAGCTAAATGCTGAAACCTCATGCAGCGAGAGGGAATGAATGGATAAAGGCCTAGTGAACCTAGTGAAAAAAATATATATATAGCCGGCAACCCAAATCTTCTTCTTGCTAAATTTATTTAGCACAATATCAATGAACAATGCAGTATAATGCTAATTTGTTTCGGCATTTACTATGGACTTTCAGTGAACAACACAGCTCCGTTTACTAATTTTTAACATAGCAGTAGAGCTCAGGGAAGTTTCTTTTATACACCTATACCTACTTTGGAAATGTTTTACTTAAAGAGGAACTGAATTCTGTAAGCTACATTAAAACCATGGGGAGTGCAGGGGGCATAAGACTAGTCACCAGTACTACCTGTAGTCTCACCACAGCTGATCTTTGCCCTTTACTTACTTACCATACCTTGTTCTGCACTGTGCATGTTTGAAGTGGCCATCTGAGTAGAGGCATGATTTTGCAAAACTTCCAACAAGCAAAACAATGAGTAGCACAGCAGTGGCATCACCAAATCCCACTCACCAAATCCTGTGGCATTCAGAGGCACCAGTGCCATAGAACAGGTGTTTACAACTTTTGATCATTGATTCACAGTGTGATTTTACCACTGACTCCAACAGGAACACTGTCGTCCTCTCCAGGCTCTCCCCCTGCAGCTAGTCCAGCAGCCAGGACTAAAGACTCTTCTGGACTCTGGTCTCAGGACCTTGGACCCGAGACACAGAACACTAGACTCAGACCTTTGAATACAGTACTCTGGGCAATGGACTATAGACACAGCGTGTAGGTTCGTACAGCGTAGTGCGGCTGCAATAACACACACAGTCCAGGTGCAATGTAGAGAACTTGTATTAAAGTAAAGCAAAGATAGTTCACGACAACCCAGTGAGAAGACAGGCCAACCGAAAACAAATTAAATGAATTCCAACAGCGTGTAGTGAAGCACGTTTCAGCCAAACTGACAGCGCCTGTTGGAGGGGCAGAATGTGGCATGACCATCTTGTGATCAAGCAGGAAAAAGTGCAGAGAAGTTACAAACCCTTCACGCTCCTTCTCTGTCTCTGACAGACGGATAACCTGTCTCTACACTACCCACTCGCAAATGCATGCCAACACTTGGGGAGAGGGAACTCTACTGACCCAAGATGGCTGCCAAGCGTCACCTGGATGAAGTGCAGCCAACCTGAACACTGTCACCAGGAATGCAAGTTTCCTCTGACTTTCTCTTTAGCTGGGTTGACGCTCCAGTCTAGTGCCGCCTACAATGTTGTCAACTGTCTGTATTTTTACGGACAGTTCGTAAAAATGGCCACTTTTTTCCCCCGTTCGTAAATGTCCGTGGTTGCAGAAATGTGCCAGTAAAAATAGCCGAGGTTCGGCTTGGAACTGCGCATAGAGATTGGAGGCAGGGGGTGATGGTGGCTGCAGTGGCACTGCAGAGGGGGATGGAGGCAGGGGGAGATTGGAGGCAGGGGGTGTTAGTGGCAGGGGGTGATTGGAGGCAGGGGGTGTTGGTGACACCGCAGAGGGGGATGGTGGCATCGCAGAGGTTGGAGATGGAGACAGGGGTTGTTGGTGGCACCGCAGAGGGGGATAGAGGCGGGGGACGATGGAGGCAGGGGGGCTGGGATAGATTGGAGGCAGAGGGAGATTGTGGCACCGCAGAGGGGGATGGAGGCAGGGGGTGATTGGAGACAGGGGGCCTGGAATAGATTGGAGGCAGAGGGAGATTGGAGGCAGAGGGAGATTGTGGCACCGCAGAGGGGGGTGAAGGCAGGGGGTGTTGGTGGCAGAGGGGGATGGAGGCAAGGGGTGTTGGTGGCAGAGTGGGATGGAGGCAGTGGGTGATGCGACTAAATAATTTGCTCTTATTATATCGAAAATAACAAAAATATGTTTTTTTACCTTAATATCTACATTAAATCACATTGCTATTTGCCTAGCATACTTGTTTGTAGCCTAAATACTGAAATTTGCACCTAAAAATTTAATTTAGTAACTTTTGTAAAATGCCAGTAAAAGCGTGGCTGCGCCAGTAAATTTCGGGTGTTGTGCCAGTAAATTTCAATCTGGTAGGTTGGCAACACTGGCCGCCTACAGTGGAGGAAGCAGGTTGCACCTGCCTACAAAGGGACTAGACTTTAGAATCAGGACACAGGACTTTGGACACAGGGCTCCAGACTCAGGACTCCAGACTCAGGACACAGAACTCTGGATGCTGGGCACAATACATAGTGCTCAGGGCTCACAGTCGCCATCCCACACATTTTCCTCATAGACAGAATCAAACAGTGGAAGGGAATATCCTTCTCCTAGGGACTGACTGAGGTGCTGGCAGCTGAATCTTTAAAGTAGGTATGAGCTTCGTATTCGAGTCAAACTCATGTTCAACTCAAACATCGTATGTTCGATCGTTCGTCGAATTACTAACGTTTTGGGCCGTTCATGCCAAATTCGAGTTACGTTTCACAGCCCATAATTCACTGCGGCATCACAGTGCATTGCTGGCTGATGATTTGCCAAGCATGCACTATGACCCGCATGCTTGGCCAATCACAGCTTGCAATAAACAGAGAGCCATAATTGGCCAAAGCCAGGGTGGCTTTGGCCAATTATGGCTCAGGGGGTTTAGTACACGCCCCACACTATAAAAGGCCGCCTGCAGGTCGGCCTTGTGTAGTGTGTTGCGGTGGTTAAAAGAGAGAAGACAGAGAGAGAGAGAGAGAGTGTCATTTTTAGTAGGTAGATAGAGCAGGCAGGGAGGCAGGCTAGTCAGTGAGGCCCCGTACACACGACCGAACATGTCTGCTGAAACTGGTCCGCGGACCAGTTTCAGCAGACATGTTCGGTCGTGTGTACGGCCGACCGGACAGGTTTCCAGTGGACATTTGTCCAGCCGACCGTTTTCCAGCGGACAAAAATTTCTTAGCATGCTAAGAAACATGTCCGCTGGAAGCCTGTCCGTCGGACATGTTCGGTCGTCTGTACAGACTCACCGAACATGTCCGCTCGGCCGCCATCCCTCGAATGTGTCGAAGTGATTCGACGCATGCGTGGAAGCATTGACCTTCCAGGGCCGCGCACGTTGCCGCGTAATCGTCGTAGTGACGGCGCGGCCACGTCACCGCGTATCGTGTACGCGCGGATTTCTGTCTGATGGTGTGTACAACCATCAGACAGAAATCTCCGGGTGGACATGTCCGCTGAAAACGGTCCGGCGGACCGTTTTCAGCGGACAGACCGTCCGTGTGTACGAGGCCTTAGAGTTATAGGGCCAGATTCAGATACAATTACGTTGCTCCACGGCAGCGTAACGTATCTGATTTACGTTACACCGCCACAGGTTTACAGCGTAAGTGCCTGATTCTCAAAACTCTTACCTGTAAAATTGCGGCGGTGTAACGTAAATGCGCTCGGAGCAAGCCCGCCCTATTCAAATGGGGCGGGCACCATTTAAATTCAGCGCGTTCCCGCGCCGAACGTACTGCGCATGCTCCATCGGGTAAATTACCCGAAGTTGCTTTGCGCTAAATGACGTCGCACGGACGACATTTGTTTCGACGTTAACGTAAATGGCGTCCAGCGCCATTCACGGACGACTTACGCAAACGACGTGTTTTTTTAAATTTCGACGCGGGAACGACGGCCATACTTAACATGGCTTAGAACAACTAGGGCTCAGCCCTAATTTTATGCAGCGTAATTAGACGGAAATTACGTAAAGTTAGATCGCCGGGCAGCGCGGACGTTCGGGGATCGCCGTAACTAGTCATTTGCATATTCTACGCCGACCGCAATGGCCTCGCCACCTATCGGCCGGCCTAGAATTGCATCCTTAAGATCCGACAGTGTAATTCAATTACACCTGTCGGATCTTAGGGCTAGCTATGCGTAACTGATTCTATGAATCAGTCGCATAGTTAGGACGGCTGTAACACAGAGATACGATGGCGTATCAGGAGATACGCCGTCGTATCTCTTCTGTGAATCTGGCCCATAGTGTTTAGAGGATATATATGCATCCCAGGTGTTTATACACTGTATAATTTAGCTAGATCAGCTCTTCCTAATTTACTGGCAGGCAGGTGATTGTGCTAGCTGCAGTATTCTCACGTGGTGTATTGCCTGTGTCCTCTGCAGTTTGCACCATAAAGCTACGTGGTTTGTACTGCCCGTGTCCTCTGCAGTGTGCACCTAAAGCTACGTGGTGTGTCTACTTTCTGTGTCTGTGCTATTTTTCTCAATGATTTACATCCATGTTGCAGGGACCAGACATTACATTAAAACCGCAAGCAGTTTTAAATTACTTTTTTCTCATAGTAATCTCATTTTGTGCAGGGACAGTTCTAAACACGTGCCACTTCACAGGCATACTATAGACACCCAGCACCATTAAAATCACTGCTCCAGAAAAAACGACCGTTTTTAAAACTTTTTTTTCATTGATACATGTTTTTAATATGTTCACTTTTGTTGTTGGTACCTTTGTTCAAAAACTAAAAATATGAAAAAAATATATACATTTATGAATCATACTTGACTGTTTTCAAACCTGAATATATTCTGAAGAATCAAAATGTGATGAATCTGTCAATCTTCTAATTCAATCTTCCCTATTCCATGAATACTCAAGCAGAATCAGAAGACTCTAATTTTTGAGATACAATATTTTTCATGACCTTGAGTCACTGCTGAATTCTGACCTCTCTTAGCAATGTGCCTGCAAGCAGTGCTGACAGCTTAAAGAGTCATTAGCAGATGTGCAGTCTAAATATTGCATGGCAAGTTGTGCCAGATGCAGCAGGCACACAATATGGTAATGGACAATATGCATATTGGCGGTTTACCAAATGTTAGCAATCTTTTAATGCCACTTTAGCAATTATTTCATTTGAATTCAGCTACACTAATACTTTCTTTATATACCGGTAGAAAAATTAAAGCAAAAATACAGCCAAAAATTAAGATGAAAATGTATAACCAATTAGAAAATGAAATACAAAAACAGCGACTTGGATGAGCGAGTTTAAAGTGGAGGAACTTGACTGGCCTGCACAAAGTCCTGAGCTCCACCTGATAGAGCACCTTTGGAATGAATTAGAGTGGAGACTGTAAGCCAGGCCTTCTCGTTCAACATCATTGCCTCACCTCACAAATGCGCTTCTGGAAGAATGGTCAAACATTACCATAGACACAAAAAAGAAAAAAACAGTGCAGCGCTAGTGAGTGATATTGTGCTCATATAAATTAATAATAAACAAAAAAAGT
The DNA here is from genome assembly GCF_905171775.1 of Rana temporaria. Taxonomy (NCBI): domain Eukaryota; kingdom Metazoa; phylum Chordata; class Amphibia; order Anura; family Ranidae; genus Rana; species Rana temporaria. The sequence continues at coordinate 81,977,280 of NC_053498.1, forward strand.
CATTCTGGAATAAACTGAAAATATAGCCAGAATAGGAAAAAACATAAAAATGCAGATGGATATATGAAGAAAAAGTCTTAAAAAGCCACGAAACAAAGTTCATATGACTCTATCCAGTAATTTTCCTTGTGAAAGAGAAGTGGATTGTGCAGACAATGTGAAAGACTCTTGATTGATGTGAGGTAAGCTGTCACCAATACACCCGTGAGGAAGGATAAGATTGCCTGCTTACCAGATGAAAAGACTGTTTTGCATCAGTCTAATAGGGCCTGTGGGAAGTCTGGTCTCCCAATACCTTAGCCGTCAAGATAACCACGGTATAGCTCAGCATACAATCCGAAGAGTCATAAACCAAAAAAAAGAGAAGAAGGACCTCTCATAGCGTATAACGTTTAAAAATAAAAGAGGGTTTAATAAAAATTGCACTTACAATTAGGCAATATAAATACAGCATGGATAGCAAAACGTCTCCGATCTCTTGTTCCGATGCTTCTCGCTACTCGGTCAGGAAAACACAGCCGGCGTTCAGGACGGAACGCGATGACGTCACGGCACCCTACGATCGTTTCGTCGCTAATGGACTTCAACGGGGGAGTAAGCCGGATGTTGACGTCAGCGCGCTAGGTGTTTAAATACCCACGGGTTCCATACTGGAAAACTCGGGGAGAGTCCTCATAGTGACTGAGGGCAAAATAATTGAGTAGCGAGAAATGGAAAAGTGTTGTAATCATGTTGTACATAACGTATCAGATTAAATAACGATATATATTAGTACAGAACGCGGGGGTGTTTAATAACTGGTAGCGGAGCATCGAATAATGAAAATAAGATCGGAGGTTAACAATATATGCAAAAAGATTGTATCATAAATTTGCATAATCATAAAAATCAATCTATATTTAATTAGAAAAGATCTATATCATAAAAATCATCTATATTTAATTAGAGAAGATCTATAAATTAATTTAAATTTTGATAATGATTATGATAATTAAAATTGGAATAAAAAATTAATAAAAAAAAAAAAAAAAAAAAAAAAAAAAAAAGTATTAATTTTTTATTCCAATTTTAATTATCATAATCATTATCAAAATTTAAATTAATTTATAGATCTTCTCTAATTAAATATAGATGATTTTTATGATATAGATCTTTTCTAATTAAATATAGATTGATTTTTATGATTATGCAAATTTATGATACAATCTTTTTGCATATATTGTTAACCTCCGATCTTATTTTCATTATTCGATGCTCCGCTACCAGTTATTAAACACCCCCGCGTTCTGTACTAATATATATCGTTATTTAATCTGATACGTTATGTACAACATGATTACAACACTTTTCCATTTCTCGCTACTCAATTATTTTGCCCTCAGTCACTATGAGGACTCTCCCCGAGTTTTCCAGTATGGAACCCGTGGGTATTTAAACACCTAGCGCGCTGACGTCAACATCCGGCTTACTCCCCCGTTGAAGTCCATTAGCGACGAAACGATCGTAGGGTGCCGTGACGTCATCGCGTTCCGTCCTGAACGCCGGCTGTGTTTTCCTGACCGAGTAGCGAGAAGCATCGGAACAAGAGATCGGAGACGTTTTGCTATCCATGCTGTATTTATATTGCCTAATTGTAAGTGCAATTTTTATTAAACCCTCTTTTATTTTTAAACGTTATACGCTATGAGAGGTCCTTCTTCTCTTTTTTTTGGTTTATGACTCTTCGGATTGTATGCTGAGCTATACCGTGGTTATCTTGACGGCTAAGGTATTGGGAGACCAGACTTCCCACAGGCCCTATTAGACTGATGCAAAACAGTCTTTTCATCTGGTAAGCAGGCAATCTTATCCTTCCTCACGGGTGTATTGGTGACAGCTTACCTCACATCAATCAAGAGTCTTTCACATTGTCTGCACAATCCACTTCTCTTTCACAAGGAAAATTACTGGATAGAGTCATATGAACTTTGTTTCGTGGCTTTTTAAGACTTTTTCTTCATATATCCATCTGCATTTTTATGTTTTTTCCTATTCTGGCTATATTTTCAGTTTATTCCAGAATGACTTTTTTTGTTTATTATTAATTTATATGAGCACAATATCACTCACTAGCGCTGCACTGTTTTTTTCTTTTTTATGTTACCAAGTTGTTGTACACAATTTAGTGCTAGCAGCTATTTACATTTATAATTCAATATTTAATTTAGCGCAGCGTCAACCTTTTGGTTTTTGTTTATTTCTATTACCATAGACACGCTCCTGAACCTTGTGGACAACCTTCCCAGAAGAGTTGAAGCTGTTATAGCTGCAAAGGGTGGACCAACTCAATATTGAACCCTACAGACTAATATAGTAAAGTTCATGTGCCTGTAAAGGCAGGCATCCTGATACTTTTGGCAATATGGTGTGTGTGTGTGTGTGTGTGTGTGTGTGTGTATGTATGTATGTATGTATGTATATATATATATATATATATATATATATATATATATATATATATATATATATATATATATATATATATCATAAACTTATACATATGGATTGATTTTATTATACTTTTTTTGATACTGGGTGATTGTGCCATCGATGGCGGCCACATTCATCTCTTTTCTTTCTGGAATTACGTTCATAGTAACCAATAAACTGCTAACTTCAGCGAGTTCAATTAAGCTTAGACAATAAAAACTAGACGCTGATTGGTTACTATGCACAACTGCACCTGATTCTGTGTGCACCACAAATCAAAACACATTCATTTTAATGGGTGCCATCTTAATCAATGTGACTCAAGTGGCACAAAAAGAAAAGGTTCATGCACTACTTTATTGCGACTTTGGTGCATTTTAAGTGCCATAGGCTGGGATGAAGTATTGCAAGCAGACAAATTTTTATGAATGCGATCTGTAAATTAACATAGTCAGGCATAGTTCCCCAGAAGGAAATCTACATTCTATTTGGTAACTAGCAGTGTACATCTGTATGTGCTATTAGTTGTAAAACCCTGCTGTACCTGACATCTGCAATTCTCACACTAACCATTAGAGATGGGCCGAACACCCTAGATCAGTTCTGACCCAAGTTCTGACCCAAACTCCGAATCCCATTGAAGTCTATGGCAGTGGTTTTCAACCTCAGTCCTCAAGTACCCCCAACAGGCCATGTTTTCAGGTTTTCCTTTATCTTGCACAGGTGCTTTAAATCAGAGTCAATAGCTTAGTATTTTGGACAGCTATTTTATCTAAGTGAACTTCCCAAAACATACACTGTTGGGAGTACTTGAGGACTGAGGTTGAGAACCACTGGTCTATGGAACCCAAACTTGAAAAATCAAAAGTGGGGGTGCCTATCACAGAGCTAGAGGTACATCAGGCCATTAAAGATCTAAAGGTCCATAAACGCCCAGGCCCGGGTGGCTTCACAGCGCTTTTTATAAAAAGCTACCAGACATAGTTGTGCCACCCCTCACTTCCATGTTCAATAACATTAGGGATGGAGCTAGCCTTACCCCCAACATCCTAAGAGCCAACATAGTAACAATACCAAAGCTGGATCAGGACAAGCAATCTTGGGCTAACTTTCACCCAATATCCCTCTCGAACATTGATCTCAACTATTGACTAAAATTCTCAGGTCTCGACTGAATAAGGTCATCCATACCCTAAATCAGTGTTTCTCAACTCCAGTCCTCAAGGTGCCCCAACAGGTCATGTTTTCAGGATTTCCCTCAGATGAAACGGCTTGGTAATTACTAAGGCAGTGATACTGATCAAATCAACTGTGCAAAATAATGGAAAGCCTGAAAACATGACCTGTTGGGGCGCCTTGAGGACTGGAGTTGAGAAACACTGCCCTAATCCATAAGGATCGGCTAGGTTTCGTTCCCCTATGTCAGGCAGCGGATAACATCCGACACATGATTCTTCTTACCTATTATGCACTTCAAAGGTCACAGAAGCTTATGCTGCTCTCTGTGGACCTTTGCAAGGCCTTTGACACTCTTTCCTGGACCTACCTGCGAGCAGTGTTGCACCATAGAGGGCTGAGTGATAGGTTCTTGTCTTGGTTTGATTCCCTTTATAGCCCCCCCCTAAGCCTCTGTAAAATACATGGGCTATGGGTCTTTGCTTTTGCTCATTATCACACTACAACCTCTAGTGGCCCACATACGGGCCAGTCCGAACATACGAGGGGTGGAGTTGGCTGGTATAAGAGAATGCATACAAATATTATTTTCCTATTTCTAAATTCACATATGTATGTATATATATATATATATATATGTATATATTGTTGGTTTGCCTTAGCAAAACTCATATTTGATTTACATAGAATTAGAGTTTTGCGGTTGAGCCATGTACATGAAGAAACTACCCGTTTCTGCGGGACACATCTGTGTTTCACATACATAGACATTCTTGTGACATACCTTGTGGTTTTAGCTAAATACATTTTCATTCCTAACTGTAATATATGTAGTATTCGAAAAAACCTCATGCAGTGGGATTATGTAGGCAACACACAAAAAAGCTTCAAAATATATAAAAAATATATCAATTTATTACAATCATGTAGAAATATACAAATACAAAAATATCAAAAAACCTTATACATATAAATATACAAATCATACAAGATGCAAATACTGTCCGGCATACGGTACCATCACCAAATTTTGGGAGGTAAGTTTTAGCAGAAAGCCGACGCGTTTCGAATGCTGTGCATTCTTCCTCAGGGCATATACAAGTATTACATCTAAGGTAGATCAAGATATGATATAGAGATTAAACATATATATAACACAATAATATACTTTCTACATTGGATAGAGAAAAAGCATATATTGATAAAAAGTTCATCTGTTGTTTAAAAACTTTGTGCCTAGAGGTCGAGCCAAGAGCCCCCCGATGTCTTAGGATGCAGATGTCTCCTATTGCAAGCTGTGCCATACAGGACTCCCTGTTCCTATCACTCATAGGGTGGACAGAACTGATAGGTTCAATTGAGTGGCGTTAAAAATCCTAGATTTAGGAGATATAAATGGCAAAGGGAAAAAAGAGAAGAACAAAAAGTTCTCATCACTATAGATTATATTGGTACATAATAGTGCATCAATCCGCTAAGATGGAAAAGAGATTCCAAGCAGATATGGGACTTACCACCAGCTGTTTTTATACCACGTCTCAGGTATCCAGGATGGTGCTGGGATGGATTCCTGGCTGTCCCCAGACAGATTCCCCTTGGGAGTGGAAAAATCTCCAGGTTCTCCTGTGTATGGAGTAGGAGTAACGCCAGACATCCCCCTTGGTGTTCCTTAAATACTTACCTATCCTAGTTTCAGGTGATGCGTTCCTCCCTTTGGTCACCGCGCTAATTACAGAGCCTTTCAGGAAAACAAATTCTTGCCTCGTGTGTCCCTCGTTGGATTGCGTCATCAAAATGCGACGTATTGAGCAGCCGTCATTGGACGGCTATCAGCCAGCGTCACTTCCGCAACCGAAAGTCCCGTCGCGGCCATCTTGCTAAAGGGTTTTAGCAATGCCTGGCCGGAGACGTCACAACCGGAACCGGAAGTTCCTTGGCGGCCATTTTACAAAGAGGGCTTGTAATGCAATCGAGGCCTGGCATGCATCTCCATATGTAGAGCAGCCAGAATGATACGATTAAAGCCTAAAAATGACGGGGAGTGTAGAACTAACCAAAGCAGTGTAAATTGTCACTGCTTATGGATGGGAGCGAGGACAGAAAAGGATATGGGCTGTGATTTTGAAAAAGCCTAAATCCACATAAGACTGTTCTCCTGCAATTCCAATAGGAACAGTTAGGAGACAAAAGGAAACATAAAACCACAGCTGCCTTGTTATTCACCAAAGAAGGCATCTCTGCCATCCTATTGGTAAGTTGGGAGACATCCGGGTAAAAAACCCAGTGTCTTCCCTGGCAGCTGATGAGTAAGAAGGGAATAAAAATAGCACCCGCAAAAAGAACAATATGTCCTAATAACAATTCCAACTACATATCCCTTATAATTTATCTGCCTGAATGCAGTTTTTTTTACAAAAAAAGGAAATGTGAGTCGTTAAATATGCAAATTTTTTAGAAAAACATTACAAAATTATATATACAAAACAATACAATAAACCCCCTGTTTCTAAGTGTCATATGTACATTCAGTCCTAAGAAGAGACTATCCTATGTACCTATAGATACGGAAAGGAGGGGAAAGCTATGTTATGTTGATAAGGATAATATATCCAGGATATATATCCCTAGAATGACTGCAGGAGGGAAGACCCCCAATCGAAGCCTCGATAGGGGTGGCATTATTTACTTTCCTTGGTGGGGGTTTAGTCAGTTTTTCCAGAAGAAAACCTATCCAAGAATGGTCTGAAGCTCTCACTTTCATTAAGCCCAGGGGGTGTTGTAGCCCCCAGGTACCTAATCCAGCGCATTTCACGCTGCAGTGGGACCTTGTTCCAGTCACCCCCTCGTACAGGGATATGTATCCGGTCCAGCACAGTAAAAATTTTCATTCGAGTAGTTTATGATAATTCTGGTATTGCATTCTTCCTTCTTCTTCTTGTTGTCAGTTTTCGGGTTGAAGATTAGGGACCGCCTGTTGGTGGCTCTCACTCTATTGAAAGCCTTTTTGAGGCTGGTTTTGGTGTAGCCTCACACCAAAAGGCGTTCTGATAGAGAGTCACTTTCCCTTTGGAAGTCAACATCGGTGGAACAGTTCCTTCTAAGACGAAGGAATTGACTGTAAGGGATAGATTTTTTCAGAACTTCAGGATGGGAACTTTCCGCATGGAGCAGAGTGTTCCCTGCCGTCTCCTTCCTGAATAAGGACGTACTGATTGTACCGTCTGGTTCTTTGATGATACGAATATCCAAAAAACTCACTTCTACATCATTGTATGACATGGTGAAAAAAAGGTTGAAGCTATTTATGTTCATCAGCCTCAACATTTCAATGAGCTCACTTTCCTGACCGTCTCACACAATAAAAATGTCATCTATGTAACGCTGCCAAACAAGGATGTTGGCAGCGCACATAGATGCATTTTCTCCCAACAAAAATTCCTGCTCCCACTCCCCCAGGTACAGGTTTGCATATGAGGGTGCACAGCAAATCCCCATAGCAACACCCTGTACCTGGAGGTAGTGGGAGCCTTGGAAAAGGAAAGTATTATGAAGGAGAATGAATTCCAACATTGCTAGAATAAAGCAATTAAATTTACAGTCCGTAGTGGGTCTCTGTTTAAGTACCCGATCAATGGCTTCTAGACCCAACTTGTGCGGAATACTGTTGTATAACGATTCTATGTCTATAGTTACTAGGATTGCATCAGGAGGTATTGTTAAATCCTCCAGCATCTGAAGAAGATGGATTCTGTCTCTAGTATAAGACGGTAGATCAAGTACATGCGGCCGGAGGTATTGGTCAATTACTTGACTGACCCCCTCTGATATTGATCCATTACCTGATATGATTGGTCGTCCTGGTGGATCTTGTAGGTTTTTATGCACCTTTGGTAATGAGTACATGGTTGGTTGTCGTGGGTGCTGTGTTCTAATAAAGTCCCAGACATCTTTAATGATGCTACCATTGCTGTAAAAATTATCCACAAGCTGATAAAATTCACTGTTAAACCTGTCCACAGTCGCTGCTGTAATTTTTTTTATAACATTGCTTGTTATTCAAAATCTTGACACATTTTCTCATAATCAGTATTGTTCATTAGAACTATGTTTCCACCCTTATCTGATGCTTGTATGATTAAATCAGAGCTGTTTTTAAGGGTTTTTAATGCATGTTGCTGTTCAACAGTCAGATTTCTGTGATTATTATTCTTTTTTAAAGTTTCCAATTCTTTGGAAACCTGTTTTACAAATAAAGAAATCTCGGGATTGAGACTTAAAACTGGAAATTTATTAGATTTCCGCTTCAAGTCCTTAATTTTAAAGGTATTCCTTTTATCTATTTCCTCATTTTCCTCACTAGGCTCCTCCTCCCATGCATCGTCTAGCGAGGCATTTTCTTGTAGGAGGAGGATTAGGTCCCGTAGGGCTTTCAAATCTGCTGTTTTGAGATTGGGGGCCACTTTATCTTCCTGATTTGTACGTTTATAATAGAGACTTTTATAAAAGAGTCTCCGAGCGAATACATTTATATCCTTAACTGCTTCAAATGAATCAGTGCTGCTCGTGGGACAGAAGGAAAGTCCAAGACACAGAACCTCTTGCTCAGTTGTTGTTAAAACATGTGAAGATACATTTATGATGTTGTTATGTTCTCCTCCTGGGGAATCTCTGTCAACAGATCTACTGTCGATTATGTTTGGAAAAGTGGGGGTGTTGAAGGCACCCCCTTCTTCTCCAAAAAATTATCCAGAGGGGTACGTGAGATCTTTGGCATAGCCCCAGTACGGGGGAAGAGTTTACCTCTATTCGAGGGGGAAGCTCTAATATTCCCACTAGATGCCCTTCTCACCGAACTTCCTCCCTTCTCACTCTGCGAAAAGGATACCTGGGAATCTGTAGTAGATTTTTTGCTTGTTTGTTGGACTTCTCCCTCTGTACCATGTTTAGAAAAAAACAGCTCTGATTTAACCATTAAAGCATCAGATAAGGGTGGAAACGTAGTTCTAATGAACAATACTGATTATGAGAAAATGTGTCTCAAGATTTTGAATAACAAGCAATGTTATAAAAAAATTACAGCAGCGACTGTGGACAGGTTTAACAGTGAATTTTATCAGCTTGTGGATAATTTTTACAGCAATGGTAGCATCATTAAAGATGTCTGGGACTTTATTAGAACACAGCACCCATGACAACCAACCATGTACTCATTACCAAAGGTGCATAAAAACCTACAAGATCCACCAGGACGACCAATCATATCAGGTAATGGATCAATATCAGAGGGGGTCAGTCAAGTAATTGACCAATACCTCCGGCCGCATGTACTTGATCTACCGTCTTATACTAGAGACACAATCCATCTTCTTCAGATGCTGGAGGATTTAACAATACCTCCTGATGCAATCCTAGTAACTATAGACGTAGAATCGTTATACAACAGTATTCCGCACAAGTTGGGTCTAGAAGCCATTGATCGGGTACTTAAACAGAGACCCACTACGGACTGGAAATTCAATTGCTTTATTCTAGCAATGTTGGAATTCATTCTCCAACATAATACTTTCCTTTTCCAAGGCTCCCACTACCTCCAGGTACAGGGTGTTGCTATGGGGACGTGCTGTGCACCCTCATATGCAAACCTGTACCTGGGGGAGTGGGAGCGGGAATTTTTGTTGGGAGAAAATGCATCTATGTGCGCTGCCAACATCCTTGTTTGGCAGCGTTACATAGATGACATTTTTATTGTGTGGGACGGTCAAGAAAGTGAGCTCATTGAAATGTTGAGGCTGATGAACATAAATAGCTTCAACCTTTTTTTTCACCACGTCATACAATGATGTAGAAATTCGTTTTTTGGATATTCGTATCATCAAAGAACCAGACGGTACAATCAGTACGTCCTTATTCAGGAAGGAGACGGCAGGGAACACTCTGCTCCATGCGGAAAGTTCCCATCCTGAAGTTCTGAAAAAATCTATCCCTTACAGTCAATTCCTTCGTCTTAAGCCCTGTACACACGGTAGGACTTTTGGCCAACCAACTTCAAAATCTGCAACTTTTCAAATTTGTCCGACCGTGTGTACGCTCCATCAGACCAACTTTTTCTGGTTTCATCCAACAAAAAGTTGGGTCTGCGAACGGACCAACTTTTCGGCAACAAAAGTTTGATGGTGCTTTGTGTGACCGTGTGTACAGCAATCCAACCAACTTTTGGACAAAGTGCAAATACGAATGCTCAAAACCAATGTTAAAAGCAAAAAACAATAGCAGAATAACCAAAGGGTGGCGGTAAAGAGCAGAAAAGAGCAAAAAAAAACATGTGATGTTAGGAAACTTTTAGAAAAGTTTGCAGAAAAGTCTGACTGTGTGTATGCTATGGGTGTGGCAGGACAAATCAATTAGGACAAAAATCCAAGGGAAATTTTGTTGGATGTCCTACCGTGTGTATGAGCCTTTAGAAGGAACTGTTCCACCTATGTTGACTTCCAAAGGGAAAGTGACTCTCTACCAGAACGCCTTTTGGTGAGAGGCTACACCAAAACCAGCCTCAAAAAGGCTTTCAATAGAGTGAGAGCCACCAACAGGCGGTCCCTAATCTTCAAGCCCAAAACTGACAACAAGAAGAAGGAAGAATGCAATACCAGAATTATCATAAACTACTCGAATGAACACCAAAAAATTAGAAAGACTATTTCAAAGTTTTGGCCTATTCTAACTGAGGACCCAATTTTGAAAAACTTGATCACAAATCAACCACAGATCACCTTTAAAAAAGCCTCTTCCATAGGCACTATGCTGGTTCAAAGTGAGTACAAAGGTAATGACAGAAAAGACCCATGTAAAACACATGGCACATATCCCTGCGGATCATGTGCTCAATGCTCAGGGATAGGAAGGAGAACCACACTGACACTGCCTAATGGGGATACTTTCTCCCTGAGACACTTTGCCAACTGCAAAACTCGGGGAGTGGTATACCTCATGCAGTGTCAGTGTGGTTCATTTTATGAAGGAAAAACCAAGCAAGAACTGCACAACTGCACTCCATGCGCATTTGCAATCTATACCTTCCACTTGGTCGACAAATAGCCAAGCCCCATGGTTACCACATGCCGACTGTAAATTTTACTGTGCTGGACCGGATACATATCCCTGTACGAGGGGATGACTGGAACAAGGTCCTACTGCAGCGTGAAATGCGCTGAATTAGGTACCTGAGGGCCACAACACCCCCTGAGCTTAATGAAAGTGAGAGCTTCAGACCATTCTTGGAGGGGTTTTCTTCTGGAAAAACTGACTAAACCCCCACCAAGGAAAGTAAATAATGCCACCCCTATCGAGGCTTCGATTGGGGGTCTTCCCTCCTGCAGTCATTCTAGGGATATATATCCTGGATATATTATCCTTATCAACATAACATAGCTTTCCCCTCCATTCCGTATCTATAGGTACATAGGATAGTCTCTTCTTAGGACTGAATGTAAATATGACACTTAGAAACAGGGGGTTTATTGTATTGTTTTGTATATATAATTTTGTAATGTTTTTCTAAAAAATTTGCATTTTTAACGACTCACATTTCCTTTTTTTGTAAAAAAACTGCATTCAGGCAGATACATTATAAGGGATATGTAGTTGGAATTGTTATTAGGACATATTGTCCGCCCATTTAACCTGTTGTGGTTTGTGCCCTTAGAATACGTGCCTCGAGCGATCCACCGGATTGATTGGGATGGATGATGTCTCTGGTTCTTTTTGCGGGTGCTATTTTTATTCCCTGTTTCTTACTCATCAGCTGCCAGGGAAGACACTGGGTTTTTTACCCGGATGTCTCCCAACTTACCAATAGGATGGCAGAGATGCCTTCTTTGGTGAATAACAAGGCAGCTGTGGTTTTATGTTTCCTTTTGTCTCCTAACTGTTCCTATTTGAATTGCAGGAGAACAGTCTTATGTGGATTTAGGCTTTTTCAAAATCACAGCCTATATCCTTTTCTGTCCTCGCTCCCATCCATAAGCAGTGAAAATGTACACTGCTTTGGTTAGTTCTACACCTCCCCGTCATTTTTAGGCTTTAATCGTATCATTCTGGCTGCTCTACATATGGAGATGCATGCCAGGCCTCAATTGCATTACAAGCCCTTTTGTAAAATGGCCGCCAAGGAACTTCCGGTTTCGGTTGTGACGTCTCCGGCCAGGCAGTGCTAAAACCCTTTAGCAAGATGGCCGCGACGGGACTTCCAGTTGCGGAAGTGACGCTGGCTGCTCAATACGTCGCATTTTGATGACGTAATCCAACGAGGGACACACAAGGCAAGAATTTGTTTGCCTGAAAGGCTCTGTAATTAGCGCGGTGACCAAAGGGAGGAACGTATCACCTGAAACGAGGATAGGTAAGTATTTAAGGAACACCAAGGGGGATGTCTGGCGTTACTCCCTCTCCATACACAGGAGAACCTGGAGATTTTTCCACTCCCAAGGGGAATTTGTCTGGGGACAGCCAGGAATTAATCCCAGCACCATCCTGGAGACCTGAGACGTGGTATAAAAACAGCTGGTGGTAAGTCCCATATCTGCTTGGAATCTCTTTTCCATCTTAGCGGATTGATGCACTATTATGTACCAATATAATCTATAGTGATAAGAACTTTTTGTTCTTCTCTTTTTTCCCTTTGGGGGCTGCCATTTATATCTCCTAAATCTAGGATCTTTAACGCCACTCAATTGAACCTATCAGTTCTGTCCACCCTATGAGTGATAGGAACAGGGAGTCCTGTATGGCACAGCTTGCAATAGGAGACATCTGCATCCTAAGACATCGGGGGGCTCTTGGCTCGACCTCTAGGCACAACGCTTTTAAACAACAGGTGAACTTTTTATCAATATATGCTTTTTCTCTATCCAATGTAGAAAGTATATTATTGTGTTGTATATATGTTTAATCTCTATATCATATCTTGATCTACCTTAGATGTAATACTTGTACATGCCCTGAGGAAGAATGCGCAGCATTCGAAACGCGTTGGCTTTCTGCTACAACTTGCCTCCCAAAATTTGGTGATGGTACCGTATGCCGGACAGTTTGCATCTTGTATGATTTGTATATTTATATGTATAAGGTTTTTTGATATTTTTGTATTTGTATATTTCTACATGATTGTAATAAATTGATATATTTTTTTATATATTTTGAAGCTTTTTTGTGTGTTGCCTACATAATCCCACTGCATGAGGTTTTTTTCGAATACTTATAATTATTATGGGATGATGGCAACTACATGCCGTTATATATCAGTTGGTCTTTTTCTAACTGTAATATATGTTATTGAGGAATATGCATTTTCAAGCAGATGCTTGCTAAATAGATGACGTATGTCTTATACTGATGAGGGAAGTTACTCATGCCCCCACCTCTCTGTCTTTGAAACTGTATAAATACTGTACTCTGTGTTTAATAAACTAGAGAATGTCTGATACACTCCACAACTGTTCATGTGAGTCATTGGTTTCTCTTTCAGATCTAATGGATCACTGAAGTGTAATTTTGGATTAAGAATACATCTGAGTGGTTAGATTAATAATCAGCTGGAGTAACCCACAAGTTGGCAATGTTTGCGGATGATATGCTGATTTACACTTCTTCTCCGCATACCGCTCTACCGAACCTTCAATCCCTCATGGGCAACTTTGTGACCATTTCAGGTCTTCATATCAATCCATCCAAATCACAGGCCTTAAACGTTTCTTAACCCGATTCCCTTAATGGTTCCTTATGAGTGCAATTCCAATTCCAGTGGACGTCCTGTATCCATTCTCTATACACTGCCAATTATCCCTCTCTCATATCTTCTGTGAAATGCCTGCTAGATGCTTGGGATATTCCCCAAATCTCATGGATGGGTTGTATCTATGCTATCGATATGTCCCTCCTTCTCAAAATACTAAATTCATTTAGGGCTCTTCCTATCCCCAGTCCCCCTCATGTCTTTCGTATTTTACAACGCTGTTCTCTAAAATTCATCTGGGGTAGGACTAGGCTGTGGATCAAAAAAATCCTTTTGTATACTTCTAAAGTCATTGGAGGGTTGGGAGTTCCTAATATTGCCCACTATTACAAGGCAACCCAGATCGCTCCCACTGTCCAACTACACGTGGGCAATTTGGCTCCCCTATGGATGTCTTGGACATCAAACCAATTCCTCTCTCTTCCATGCCATGGATTCCTCCTGTGTACCGTCCTAAGTCTCTAAACCCTATTCTGGCCCACACCCTCTCCGTCTGGGATTCCATTAAATACTCTGCACGCCAGATATGCCCACACCTCCCCCTTTTGCCACTGCTCAACTGTCCTTTGTTTGCACCTGGGTTTGAGAACCCCCAAAGTTTTCAATTGTGGAAGCACAAGGGTCTCACTACAGTTTGCACTTTGCTCACGGCCTCCAATACTTATGAGACTCTTATGAGATCCCTGATTCGGAACATTTACGATATATACAAATTCACTACTTTATGGAGTCTGTAACATCACTTTATGGAATATGTAACATCACGAACACCCCCTATTGTCCACTGCCTTTGAGACCAGACCATTCCTACTACTCAGGGTCTGATCTCCTAGTTATATTCCTCAATATCAAACAATATGGGACCACAAACCACTATGTATTGTGACAAATGAACCTGGTTCTGCTCCAGAACCAGGCGACTGGTGTAAGATGTGGGAGGCCTTGTTTAAATTTTCTCGTAATGTTCTGGCTCTTGAAAATTCTTTTAAAATTATGTCACGTTGGTACCTTAAACAGCTAGGATCGCAAAAGGTCTACCACCATACCTGTCCAACTGCTTTCGAGGCTGCCCAGATTTGGGCGATATAAAAAAAATATGGTGGACATGTGCCAAGGTCCGGAGGTTGTGGATTAGGGTATACACATTGGTTGATACAGTCCTTCATGTGAATTTACGGAGAGACCAATGGGAGGCACTCCTACATAAACCTATTGTAGACACCACCTGTCAGTAGCGCACCCTAATTACTCACATTTTTATAGCAACGAAGCAAACTATAGCGCGATCGTGGAAAACACCGCTTCTTGGCTTTGAAGAGGTCAAAAACCAGGTTCATGGTACGCTTATCAATGAAAGATTGACTGCGATTCTGGAGAACAAGTATGACACTTTCTGCCTTCTCAAATGACCTCTAAATTCTTATAACTGTAAAGGTTTCATGTGGTACAGCCAAAAAAAACCTGGGGTGCCCATTTCCCCCCTCTATTTCCCCTTCTTTCTTTCTTTTTTTCTCCCCGCTTCTTGCTTTTATGTGCTTCCTCCCCTCTTTGTGGAGCTCCTGTAAAACCCAGATGAATGTAGTGCAGGCCATAAACATCTTATATAAATATTTTTTTGTTGTGTGTGTGCCAGGCCTTTTCTTTTATATCCTTCACTCATGTCACAAAAACACTAGGTAATCCTTACAAACAAATATTCTTTATGTCTTAAATGCTCAATTTACTCTTATAAATTGACGTTCCACAAGTCTTGTCTGAACCACAACATATATTGCGGTATAAGATGGTTGCCGCTCTCATTTTGTTAATTAATGTTCACATCTTATTTCTGTACCGTTCCTACCTCTCTTGTTATACCGGAAAATTTCAATAAAATTTCAGTAAATGAAAAATCAAAAGTGCCCATTTTGAAGGCTATGCATGTTATTGGCCAAACAAAGGGTACTACCCTGTGGAACATGTATCAATGCAAATTGTTTTTTTAAAGATAATTTTTAAAGCAGTGATTTTAATGATGCTTTAAGTGAAATAATGAAAAATGAATAATGAAAATGAATAAATATAGTGCCTGGGGGGGTCCCCTTAGGCTGCATGTAAAGTGGAGCATTTGTACCGTGTAAAGAACCTGCTGCAGCAAAAATGACATTTATAAAGAAAAAATTATAATAATTTTACAAAAAAATTTAAACAAACAGTGTGCCCCCCCCCCCCAATCCATACCAGGCCCTTTGGGTCTGGTATGGATTTCAAGGGGAACTCCACCCAAAAAAAAATCCATACCAGACCCTTATCTGATCATGCAGCCCAGCAGGTCAGGAAAGGGGGATGAGCAAGCGCTCCACCGAACCATACCAGGCCACATGCCCTCAACATGGGGGGTGCTTTTAAGAAAAGGGGGTCTCTGCCTCAAAGCACCATGTCCCCATGTTGATGGGGCAAAGACATCTTCCCAACAACCCTGGGCTGTGGTTGTGGGGGTCTGAGGGCATGGGGGCTTATCTGAATCTGGAAGCCCCCTTTAACAAGGGGCCCCTAGATTCCGGTCCCCTCCCTATGTGAATGAGTCCCTACCCATTCATCAAAAAAATTAAATACAGGAGGCAGTTTTTGACAATTCCTTTATTGAAAAAACAAAAAAAGCAATGTCCTCTGATTTTTTCCAGACCTGCTCTGCCATTTGACAGTTCTTAAATAGGTATGGGAAGGGACCATCTAGCTACATCACCTGGTGGCATCACCCCCCTCATGAAGTCACTGACCGAACATCCCACCAAGGGCCCCACAAATTTGGGTGTTCGCCAAACGGCCAAATAGGCAATGATCAATCTGAACTTTTGCTCAGCTTGAACTGTTCGCCCAACTCTATCAATCATGCCAGAGTCTGATGTCTGTTTACAATGTTATCCATTCTGTATCCAGTGCCTTTATTTTGTGCACCAGGAAAGAAATACAATGTTTAAAAACATTTGATTAAAAGTGATATATATGTAATATCCAAACAGGCAATTAAGAAAAAAATTGCCATTTGTCAGCTCATAACAAAAAAATTTGTGAGGTATTTCTTAAATTGGTTTACAGGATAAAAGGCAGATTTGTCCTTTAAAACAATCTTAAAATTATCTAGGTAGGCAAAGTCGTTATTGAGTTATTGACAAGTTAACTGATGCTTAGTGAAGCTAATAAATTTGGTCTGGGCATCTAGACTTTAATGACTCCTGGTAATTAGGAGGTTAACATTATGTGGCTCTTGTAAATTAAAGACTTTGCCCAACCCGCCAATATATGTGTCTGTAAAATGGCTACCGCTTTCAAATACATTCAACAAGCATGTCCTATAATGATTTCACCAACTGATATTATAATTCATTATAGTTTGTATTGCTGAGGCACACATTCACTGGGATGTTCATACATTTCCCTTTGCTTGACAGCAGACATTTGTAGTTGTGTTCATCGTCCCTGAGAGGCTTCAGTGACAGTGATGTATCTCTTACGTACAGTAAGTAGAACCCTAGGGGAATTTGTGTAGTGGAGCGCTGCCAACATAAGACCAGGCCAGTGAGTACTCAAATACACATAACTAGGAAGCTCAATACATATTATGTCTTCATGATGGCTGCAGAACACAGACTGGAAAATATACACAACATGCATTAGAGAACTTAATGCTAAGTGCAATTTTATTTTCTACTAGAACACAGCAATATAAACATCGTCATGTCACACGTTTCTTCTATTGATAGGAAATCGATTGGTATAGTTGATATTTGTTGAAATGATCTGTGCTTCTGTGGCAGCTGAATTTGATAACTGGAAAAGAGCTAGAATATGAGGGTGAAAGTCTGCATTGCTATGGGCACATGCTTACATTGAATGCAGTTCTACATAGCAATCAGCATCTATAAGCATTGCAATGTAGCCATGACAGGCCTTTGGTTTAGGCCTCGTTCATACCATACGTGCATAAGAGCTGCAGATTTGACTTGCACAGACACAGGAGTATTTATGGAAATTGACATCAGTTTTCATGTGTGCTCTTTTTTTTTCCTGTGCGTTTTCACACTATACCCTGTGTCATCACTTACTCTTCCATTTTTTGGATTGAGAAAAACTAAGTAGGGTTAGGATTATAAATGGATATAAACAGAACCTCCCCAGCAAAAAGTAACATTTAATGCCACGTACACATGATCAGTTCGTCTGATGAAAACGGTCTGATGGACCATTTTCATCAGACTAACCTATCGTGTGTGGGCCCCATCGGTTTTTTATCCATCAGTCAAAAAAATAGGAACTTGTTTTAAAGTTATTTGATGGATAAAAAACCTATAGAAAAAAATGATCGTCTGTGGGTACGTCCATCGGTTAAAAATCCATGCATGCTCAGAATCAAGTCGACGCATGCTCGGAAGCATTGAACTTCATTTTTTTCAGCACGTCGTTGTGTTTTACATCACCGCGTTCTGACACAATAATTTTTTTAACTGATGGTGTGTAGGCACGACTGATCATCAGTCAGCTTCATCGGATAACTGATGGAAAAATCCATCAGACCGTTTTCATCAGACGAACTGATCGTGTGTGCAGGGCATAAAAGGTTTCCCCTTTAAAACCCATACCCAAATATAAGAGCCTCAATCAGGATTCAGATCTGATACTAACATAAAGGGGGAACCCTACAACGAAAATGTTCCCCATAAAGCGGTAGTAAGCCGTAGCATTCATAAAAAAAAAACCTGCAAGGCAATGGCATAATGTGCAAGGATGCATCATTGAGATTCATTTATTAAAGACTTGAGACTGTTCATACAATATATTTTGTGAAGATTCACTTCAATCATTCAAACAAAGTATGTGAAAAGAAGATCCCCGTTTACTTTTTTTCATCTGCATCTGATTGTGGCTGATGTAACACTGGGCAATGTTACTGATTGCAGAACATTTTTCGCCCACAAGATGGAAATGTCAGCCATGACTTGTATAGTTAGTGACTGACTTTACACAGGAGCACTCTGGGAGATGTAGGTAGCGGAGGATCTGAGCCATAACCATCCCTGGGAAGCAACTACAATACCCATGTGCACCTAAGAGCAGGATGAGTCAAATTAAAGGAAAAGCCTGGGAAAGAGCTGGGGCAGTTGGGAAGCTCACAACCGGAGAAGGGAGGGAGAAGAGGTGCTGCACTATTCTGTGCTTGGCAAGCAGGTCTGGTGCTGAATTTGCTGGATGCTACTGTGCCTAAGAGCCGGGAGGCTGGACCAGAGAAGTCTGCTGCATTATCAGCCATCCAGGTGCTACTCCAAGATGTTTCTATGATCTAGGACATCATTTCCCATATCTGGCAAGGAAGTCACCACAACACCACACCGCCCCCATCAATCGACTACAGAATAAGGGCCCCCCACAAGGTTCACAGACCCATAATTAAGTTGCAATCACCTGCTAACAACATACAGTCATAGACCCCAACACCTGCTGCCGTGTGAATTGCCAAAACCATACTAGACAGAACCTTATATAGCCCAGTAGTTTGTGCTGAACTTCAGAATGCTGATATTGTTCCCACCCTCACATATATCTATTATCATGGTGTACATCGTGGCTCCTGGCTGCTGTATTTGGGTCTGTCCCTTCTTAGTATCCATCTACTTCAAAGGATTTTTCTCTTTCAAGAATTTCAACATTTGTGATACATTGCTGCAATACCTCATTTATTGACAGACCCTCATCACCCTGTATGCCAATGTTCTTAAAGGGCCCCAATGTAGCCAGCAGAAGATCCAGCACAAAGACTTGCCCAATTTACTCAATCAAGAGGGCAAAACTGTATCTTGCAGGCCTAAACCTAGCCCCTTTGTTTGAGAGGTCGCAAGTGACATAGTTGGCCTACGTTTGTTACCCTTTTTTGGTAAGTTAGGGAGTATCATCTCATATGGAGAGATACTTTTTATGCTCTTTGGGTCACAGTGTAAGCTGATACTCTAAATCTTGTTGATGCAGCACTTTAAATAATCAATAAAAGTCCTTCAACAAAGTCTGTGTAAATTCAAATTAAATTAAACAACAAGGAAGGCACCTCAGATGTGTATGAAACATGTATAAAACATCACACAAGAGTAGTAAGAAGAATCCTTAACCTGCACCACAGCACACAGGGCCTCTTACCCTAATTTGTGGACTACCTAAATATAAGCGGTCAGACAACAGATTCCCAAACAACTTCATGGGAGTTATGGATCCTCATGGCTGATCACTCCAAAGATTAGAGAGCCACAACGTATATGTTCAAAAAAGAGAAAACAAAATGCCTCATAGTGTAATATGTAAAAATAACCACCTTTTTTAAAAGAAACTCTAATATGAAAATGATCTACTGTGCTCCAAAGCTCGAAAGATCACATTCAACTGAAACCAGAAGTGTCGCTAGGGCTGGAAAACGATATGCTTAGTATGTAGAGCCGGACCAGGAAGTGACAAAGGCATTCTTGGCCTGAAGGTCACACAATCAAGCAAAACTATTTTGTATAAAGAGAAAATGTATAATATAAATGTATATTGAAAGAAACCTCAAATTTTAAAATTTTTAAAAGATGACAATAATTAATAATACTTAAAAGTATTAGTAAGCCTAAACCCCAATTAAAGGATTTCTATAATAGGTTAATAATAGCACCATCTTGTAGTTAGAAAACAGCAGTAACATTACAAAAATGTAAAAAAATTCATTGATCTAGATCAGTGGTTCTCAACCTGGGGGTCGGGACCCCCTTGGGGGTCAAATGACGATTTGCTAGGGGTCACCAAACCCCCAGCTGTTCCTGACGCCCGCATCGCTCTCCCAGCCTTATCGTAGCCGCCCAGCTGGGCTGTTCCTGGAGCCCGCGGCCACCCACTCAGCCTCTTTGCAGTTGCCCATGGTCAGTCACGGCATGGCTGGGGGACAGAGACTAGAGGTCAGCTGACTGGTGAGGAATCTGAAGTGGGAGGGGCTGAAGGAGACCCTATCTCCTGATTTCGGCATAGGTGTCACTGCTGCGAGACACCACAAAGTCAGCGACACAGTGAAGCCGGAGACACAGTGAGTAACACTACCTATGATTAGAGTTGTCATTAAAAGTTCCTACTACAGTTCTCTGATCAGCAGATGACCTTGATCAAGAGCACCTAAGTTGGCTGATCAGAACCCCCCCCCCCACCAAGGAGTAAGAGAAGGAATAAAAATAGAGAATACATGGAAGGGTCGAGGAATAGAGGGGGAGGAACTAAGAAAAAGGGAGAGAAAGAATAATGCCGCGTACACACGATAATTTTTCAGCATGAAAAAAAACGTCGTTTTTAAAAAACAACATTTAAAATGATTGTGTGTGGGCTACACATCATTTTTCAGGTTCTGAAAAACGACAAAAAAAAAAAATTCAAACATGCTGCACTTTTTAACGTAGTTTTAAACTATGTCGTTTTTCAATTTGTAAAAAATGATCGTGTGTGGGCTAAAACTACGTAAAAAACCTGCGCATGCTCAGAAGCAAGTTATGAGACGGGAGCGCTCTTTCTGGTAAAACTACCGTTCATAATGGAGTAAGCACATTCATCACGCTGTAACAGACAGAAAAGCGTGAATCGTCTTTTACTAACACTGAATCAGCTGAAGCAGCCCAAAGGCGAATGGAACTTCCCCTTTATAGTACGTGTTGTACGTCACCGCCCTTTGCTAGATCATTTTTTGAAAACGATGGTGTGTGGGCAACATTGTTTTTAATGATGAAGTTGGGAAAACGTCGTTTTTTGGACATGCTGAAAACAAAGTTTTTTTTCATGCTGAAAAACGATCCTGTGTACTGGCATCAAAAATGCTTTTTCTTATTTATTAGGAATATTCCTACAGTAATCTTCTTCCACAATCACTTGAAGTTCTTTTTTGTACCTCTTAGTTGGATTACCTGTCAATGGTTAATAGGTTTCACTATCTGACAGAATCCAATTCATTTTATTAACATAAGTATCATGATCCAGGTTTACTTAGCCCCCGTTGTCCACAGGGTGGACTACTAGGTCATACCATTTTTAAGGGCCTCAAGGCATTTTTTAAATTTGAAATCCACTTCTGTTTTCTTAATTTTTATTTTTTTCAGATCTTTTAATACTAGATCTCTAAATACACCCACCGAAGGTACCATATTACCAGGAGAGTTAAAAAGGGAAGCATTGGCTAACGAGGAGTGTCTATATTCATCCGAGACCACCATAACATTACAGGTGTGATTGTTAATCGAATACCTTTGGATGTTGAACTTATGACAATACTTATGGACATCCATAAAAACCTAAACTCCAATTTTTTGAGTGGACGGGATGTGGCAAATTTCAGGCCATGGTTAAGTACCTGTTTCTCCTCATCTGAAAGCACAGCCATGCTCAGATTGAAGAGACCTGCATCGACTAAACCCACTGTAACGGAATGACCCGTGACAACCAGAGACTTTTGAAGGATGGGGGGTACTCCTGTGCCAGCGTCACTAATGACTTTTGGGTCTAGGGTCACCCTGTGCCCCTTTTGGGCATAGGGTGACTGGGAAATATTAATTATAAATGACATGAGATGGGACATTACTGTTGCCCAACCAGTCAATAAGAGTGTCTCCTTCAATGTGAGGACACATGCTTTGGAGGTGTTAATTGGGTCTGCTCTAAGACCTTTCATTATGTATGCTAATAACACTGTTTGTGTGAAGATGCTATTGACGATAGATATGAGTTGTGAGTTAGCAGTCTAAGGGTCAGATGTCTCCTTTCAGGGGTAGGGAATTAGCATGTCAATTATGTTTAGTAAAGGAATGTGACTTCTCAGCTGTAGTAATTAGGTCATGTTAAATCGGTGCCAAAACGTCTGACATAGAAATGTGTATTATGCAGGTGAATCACTTAGTATCGGAGTCCGGACGTCTGGGGAATAATTAACTTCTCTGAATGTCATTCTCTAAAAGAATGTGATTGAAGCCCCCCCCCCATTGTGTGATGTGTGGGTGGAGAGTTCATTTGTTCCTTTGATTACTGTAAACATGCCTGTACTGTATATAAGAGAGCTAAGATACCATTAAAGATTGTTCATACATTTTGAAACCAGTACCAGAGCTGTGTGAGTCTCAGTTATTCTGGGGAATGGAATGGATCGTGCCTGTCGGATTGTGAAGTGTCAGATAAGCTGTCGTGGTTGATGGAATGGTAGTATCGTAAAGAAAAACCCATAAATACCTTCAGGTGAAATACAGTACTCTCTGAAAACAAGTGGTGTGGCTGTTTCAATATGCACAATAAGGAGGCACTTGAAGAAAGATGGGCTGCATGGTCGAGTCGCCAGAAGAAAGCCATTACTGCCACAAAGTGTCCCACTCACAATACGCCAAACAGCACAGAGACGAGCCTCAAACCTTCTGGCACAAAGTCATTTGGAGTGATGAGACCAAAATTTTGCTTTTTAAACGCTACATTTGGACAGGGGTGAACAAAGCCTATGATGAAAGGTTCAGAGGTGGATCGCTGATGTTTTGGGGATGTGTGAGCTAGGGTGACTGGGGTACGCTGAGGTAATCAAATACCGCTCGAGACAGGATTACATTATTGGAATATTTTTTTTAAAAAAAAAATTTTTAATAAAGGACTTGTCCCCAAACTGTTTTTAACTGTTTTCGACTCGAACATAAAGCTCATCCCTAGTTGTGATTATGATTTAAAAAGAATAAACACAGTTGATTGATAATAAATGGCTTCAGCCAAACACTAACCATGAGTGAAAGAAATGTTTTTGTGTTATCATTCATATTCTCTGAAAAATGGCCAAGAAATCATAAATTCTGCCAGGGTATGTAAACTTATGAGCACAACTGTAACTGTACACACGGTCGTTTTTCAGCATGAAAAAAAAACGATGATTTTCAGCATGTCCAAAAAAAGTTTTTCCAACTTCATCATTAAAAACGATGTTGCCCACACACCATCGTTTTTGAAAAATGATGAACAAAGCGCGGTGACGTACAACACGTACGACAGCACTCTGAAGGGGAAGTTCTATGAATGTGCTTACTCTGCTACACTGCTTACCTGAACGAGTGCTCCCGTCTTATAACTCGCTTCTGGGCATGTGCGGGTTTAAAACGTCGTTTTAGCACACACGATTATTTTTTACAACCCGAAAAAATACATTTTAAAAAACGACGTTAAAAAACGCAGCATGTTCAAAAAAAAATGTTGTCGTTTTTCAGAAGCCGAAAAACGATGTGAAGCCCACACACGATGATTTTAAATGACGTTTTTTTTCATGCCGAAAAACGACCGTTGCACACAGGATGGCACACACACTCAGTGCATTACCAAAGGTTTATTTAAAAAATAAACAGCCAAATCAAATCTAGCAAAGGTAGAAGATATATAAACGCTGTGGGTGTCATGTGGCCCGTCCCAGTGCACCACTGCATAGGCAAACTGACGCATTTTGGGGTACACTGCCACTTTCTCACAGCTATAACCATCTAACCAACACAACCATCTTTATATATATATATATATATATATATATATATATATATATATATATATAGTATCTCACAAAAGTGAGTACACACCTCACATTTTTGTAAATATTTTATTATATCTTTTCATGTGACAACATGAAATTACACTTTGCTACACTGTAAAGAAGTGAGTGTACAGCTTGTATAACAGTGTACATTTTCTGTTCCCCTCAAAATAACGCAAAACGCAGCCGTTAATGTCTAAACCGCTGACAACAAAAGTGAGTACAAGTGAAAATGTCCAAATTGGATCTCAATTAGCCATTTTCCCTCTCACTAGTTAGTGTTACAATGTCTTAGGTGTGAATGTGGAGCAGGAGTGTTAAATTTGATGTTATCGCTCTCATTCTCTCATACTGTAAGTTCAACATGGCACCTAAAGGCAAAGAACTCTCTGAGAATCTGAAAAATTTGCAGTGTTATACCAGAACTTAAAAAAAATTCTTTTTCTCTTTTTGGATTATATAGCAAAAAATGAAAAAAAAAAAAAAAGCACAGCAGTGATTAAATACCACCAAAAGAAAGCTCTATCTCTCACAAAAAAAAAAACGATATACAATTCATTTGGGTGTAGTGTTGCATGACTGAGTAATTGTCATGCAAAATGTGATAGTGCTGAAAACTAAAAAAAAATGCCTTGGGAGTAAGGGGGTGAAACAGTCCAGTCTTAAAGTTGTTGTTAAACATTTCAGTTTGTTGTGCTTTTTATGATGAGTGTGAAGACCCTCTTTAACCACTTCAATATCTGCCCATAGTCATATGACGTCCGCAGATTGGATCTGCCATCCTGGGCAGGCGTCATATGACGTCCTCAGCTTCCCGACCGTCATATGGGGCGATGCTCGTGTCTGGCGGCCTCGATGTCCACCGGCCAACCATGATCACTCATGACAGTGCGAGGACACGGATTTGTGTTAGTAAACACACAAATCCACATCCTGTCAGGGGAAAGGAGACAGATTGCGTGTTCCTAGTATATAGGAACACCGATCGGTCTCCTCCCCCAGTCAGTTTCATCCCCCCATAGTTAGAATCACTCCCTAGGTAACACATTTAACCCCTTGATCGCCCCTCAAAAACATGTAGACAAATACATATCAGCCTAAACTGAGGAAAAAAATTGTTTAAAAAAATAAATTGGGATATTTATTATAGCAAAAAGTAAAACATATTGGGCCAGATTCACAGAAGAGATACGACGGCGTATCTCCTGATACGCCGTCGTATCTCTGTGATCCGCCCGTCCTAACTATGCGGCTGATTCATAGAATCAGTTACGCATAGATGGCCAAAAGATCCGACAGGTGTAATTGACTTACACCGTCGGATCTTAGGATGCAATTCTATGCTGGCCGCTAGGTGGCGATTCCATAGCGGTCGGCATAGAATATGCAAATGACTAGTTACGGCGATCCACGAAGATTCGCGCGTTCGTCGCAATCCCGTACGTCGTCGCTAGTCGTTTTTACCCGTCGCAAAGTTACACCTGCTTTAACATGGCTTATCTTTAGATCAGCTATGTTATAGTATGGCCGTCGTTCCAGCGTCAAATTTCGTTTTTTCTTTTTTTGCGTAAGACGTCGGGGAATACGAAACGCCGTAACGCACGTCGCATTTAAAAAAAAACTTTGGGGCACCGTAATTTCGCGCAATGCACGTCGGGAAATTTCCTAACGGAGCATGCGCTGACCGTTCGGCACAGGAACGCGCCTAATTTAAATGGTGCCCGCCCCATTTGAATTAGGCGGGCTTGCGCCGAGCGGATTTACGTTACACCGCCGCAAGTTTACAGGTAAGAGCTTTGTGAATCAGGCACTTACGCTGTAAACCTGCGGCGGTGTAACGTAAATCAGATACGTTACGCCGCGGGGTAGCAACGTATTTGTCTGTGAATCTGGCCCATTGTGTTTTATTCAAAATTGGCACTATTTTTTTGTTTCTAGTGCAAAAATGTAAATACGCTGAGGTGATCAAATACCACCAAAAGAAATCTCTATTTGTGTGAAAAAAATTATCAACATTTTATTTGGGTACAGTGTTGCATGACCGTGCAATTGTCATTCAAAATATTACAGTGCTGAAAGTTGAAAAATGGGCTGGGCAGGAAGGGGGTGAAAGTGCCCAGTATTGAAGTGGTTAAATATGTATGGATGCAGGGGCATATCTACCACAAGTTAAACAAGGCGATTTCCTTGGGCGGCATCTGTAGCGGGATGAAGCCTGCAGCTACAGTCATCACCCCGGTATAGTTCTTTAGAGCCGGCGGTTGCCTCTCTTGTAATAGCAATTGGAGCGGCTTACTAGCCACCCGATTGCTAATACAAGCAGCAGCAGAAGGGGACTTCCCCCCCCTCATGTTGCCTTCCGTGGCTCTCTCGGGCTCTACCATCCCAATGGCTTGCCTGACAGCCAAGCAAAGCCATCACTTCCGGTTTACGCAGAAACCATTAGCGCCTTTTTTTTTTTTAAATCTTGGTGTTCTGAATGCTTTTAAGGGCAGATGAGGGATTTGGGCCTTATAGACCCCAGATCTCTCCATAAAGAGAACCCGTGTCACATGCCTATTACTGTCACGTGGATGTTTACATTCCTTGTGACAGCAATACAAGTGATAAAAAAAATTATCAAAGCAACAGTGTAACAATAAAAAATAAATGAATAATTAAAAAAATAAAGTGCCTCCGTGTTCGCACGCAAAGACGAACACACGTGTTGGTCCCGCACGCACGCAACAGGGATCGTCCCACACATGAGGTATCACTGTGAATTTTAGACAATGGGCAGTAATTCAAGCACCAGACCTCTTCTGTAAATCTAAAGTGGTAACCTGTAAAGGCGTTTGAAGCATTACCTATGGATAGTAAAATTTACATAGTTTGTCGCCGTTGCACGGGAGTGTGCAGTTTTAAAGCGGCAGGGGTGAAACAAATTTCGATGGGGGGGGGGGGGGGGCTCCCAATTTTATTCTTGCCTAGGGCAGCATAAAACCAAAATACATCACTGTATATTTGGAATTTATCAAAACTGAAAGAATCTAAAGCACTTGAGCATGATAATCAGTCAGCTTCTATCTTTTATTTTCAAACCTTCACTAAACAAGCTGAAAATAGATGCTGATTGGTTGTTATGTACAGATTCTGACATGCACCAGATTCTCTCTGCTTCAGTTTTGATGACTTCCCCTCAATGTGTTTTGGGGCAATTTCTTCCCTAAACTGGAGCTTTCTAGTCTTGTAAACTTTTCCGTTTAGACAATGAGGAGAGCAGAGGGACATTTTCTCACTTTTGGACATTTCATCAAACCTACCACCCTCTTGAGAAGAGGCGATTAAGGATTTATAGATATATGATTACCATGTATAAATAAATAAGTGTTCCATATAGGAAACTTGGTGAGTTATTCACTGTCAGGTCAATATTGATGACAGAGGGCACTCTTTAGGTATGGAGGAAAAGAGATTTAACCTCCTCATTTGAAATGGTTTCTTTACAGTAAGAGCTGTGAAAACGTGGTATAGATTCCCAGAAGAACTAGTCCAGACCAGTAGAATGTTTTAAAAAGAGGTGGATGTTTTCCTTAATGCACAAAGTATAACAAGATATTTAGAGGAAATAACACCAAAGATCGTGCATCCAGGGAATATCCAATTGTCTTCAGAGGGATCAGGAAGTATTTTTTTCCCTCACAGGAGCAAATTGGACCATGCTTAATAGGGGGTTTGTTTTGCCTAAGTTTCTGTATATGGAGGTTTATTTATTTATTATTTTGTTTCTTTTGGTTGAACTAGATCAGGGGTGTCAAACTCAATTTCATCATGGGCCACATCAGCATTATGATTGCCCTCAAAAGGGCAGGTTGTATCTGTAAAATTAGATGCCCAACGCATCCCCTCCCCTTACATTAGATGTCAAGAGCCACCCCACCATTAGAAGTTGAGTCCCCCAATCTCCCTTACATCACAGTGCACCCCCCTTTTCTTATGATGCTGCTGGGAAGAACCTGGATGCATTGCTTAAAAGCAGAAAGTAAGGGTCTGGAGGAGCACCAGAAGAGGGCTGGAGTTCTCCTGCAACTGCAGGAGAGGTGCGAGGGCCACATGAAATGGCCTGGAGGGCCGGATTCGGCCCACGGGCCTTGTGTTTGACATCTGTGAACTAGATGGACTTTTATCAATAACTATGAATAACTATGTAGCAAAATTTACATTCAAAAAGAAATTGACATAAATATGACAACAAATGAATAGGTATGAACCCAGCAGTAGAAGTGGCAGTCTAATGCCATCCTTTGAAATGAACCCAATACCAGGGCTTTCTAGGCTGATATTTAAATCTAGAAAATAGACAGCTTTTTCGTCTATTTTCTACACCAGGGATATATTCTTATGATTCCTATTCAATGTTTGCAGGAACTTCTCCAGAGACTCTCTACTGCCATTCCATATGATGATCAGATCATCAATATATCTTTTGTAGAGGGTCAGCTCTGCAGGGGTCTTCTCGTAGACAGCAGTTTCCTCCCATTGGGCCATAAAGGCATTAGCCACACTGGGCGCAAATTTCGCACCCATGGCCTGTTTAAAGTAAGTCTGGTCGTACCAAAAATAGTTACATTTTAGGCAAAAATCCAGACATTTGATGAGGTACTTTCTCT
This sequence comes from Rana temporaria, assembly GCF_905171775.1. Lineage (NCBI taxonomy): Eukaryota > Metazoa > Chordata > Amphibia > Anura > Ranidae > Rana > Rana temporaria. The sequence continues at coordinate 82,005,934 of NC_053498.1, forward strand.
GTTTGCAGATGAGGTTGCTGTGTTTTCTTACTAGCCATTTTGTTGCGAAGCAAGCATCATGGTGTTGCACAATAGTATAAAGCGATGTTACGTCTGCTGTTGCCAGTAGTGTCCTCCCTTCAAGTACCGGCACTGTATCCAGCAGTTGCAGGATATGTTTTGTATCTTTTAAGTATGCTTGAGTTTTTTGGACAGCAGGTTGTATAAAATAATCAATATACTGCCCCATCCTTGACGTCAGGGAATCTATCCCATTGACTATGGGCCTCCCCGTCGGGTTCTCTTTTGATTTGTGCATTTTGGGGAGGGTGTAGATCACTGGTATTCTACATGTCTCCGGCACAAGGTATTTAGATTCTTTCTTGTTTAAAATCTCTTTTTTAATCCCCAGATTGATTAACAGTCCCAACTCTTTTTTAAATGTCATATTGGGGTTACCCAGTAGCTTAATATAAGTGTTGTCATCCTGCAGCTATATTTTGTTTTATTGTATTTTTATTTTTACTTTATTTTTATTTTAATTTTTATTTTCATTTCATTTCTATTTTTTTTATTTCCTTCTATATATTTTCATTTCTATGTCCATTGCAATATGTTGTGTATTGTTTATATTCTTGTTATGGTATTTTTTATATATAGATATACCTATGCGGCAGAGGGCGTATGTGATCTGAGTTGCAGATTATGCGACAAATCAGGTGTGCGATCACCACTTGCCCATAGGAGGCACTATTCCTCTCCAAAGTCACTCTCTGCTAATTAGCGATTATACACTATATAGACCATAGGCATATTTGCCTACTTCTGGGTGTGCTATTTGAGTAATTACCCTCTAATGATCCACTACAGTTTACAGATTTAGTCATGTAATTTTAGTAGTTTCAACAGATGGATCAGGCTCCACTATGGGATTTTAACCTATGTATATAGACATTGATCTATTTATTTTTATACATTTTATATCTAGCCCATTTTACCCGGGTTTTAATATATTGAATATATCCTGAATTTGTTTTAATATAAAATACCTGTCAGTTTTTACTATTTGTATGCTTGCACAGACCGCAGCCATGTCCGCAAAAAAGTTTTGCTTTATGTCCGCAATGAGTTTTGCTCAATGCCACCCATCATAGAGCCAAGTACCGCTAGTACTGGACGTGCTGCATAACCAACATAATGGCCGCGGTATAGTTTATGCGGCGGACTTCAACAAAATGGCAGCGGATCCACTTCCGGTCTATTAATATATAAACATTAACGCCACCGCCAATCAGATTCCCCAGATGAAGACACGTGACGGTGTCGTAACGCGTAGGGATTGGCCGTGGACAGACGTACACCTGGAGTGACGTAAGCAGGCGCTTCACATGCCCCTTGTTGTTCCTGTCATTGCACTTTACTTTTATGATTGATGTAAGCGCAGGTTTTTCTGTAATAAACGCCCCCCTGCTTTTTACCTACTACACCATTGGAGGCTCTCTGTTTTCTCTCTCCCCCGTCCCCGTAACGGAGTGTTTATTAGGGAATATCGAGGAGGTGTTTGTCAGCATCACAGAGAGCGGGCTGTGGACAGCTGGAGAGGCCAGAGAAGCACCAGGGAGGTGTGATAGGTGGGAAGGTTCTATTACTGCAAGGAGGTGGAGGATGCAAGGAGATCTTTGATGCTGTAAGACTCTAGTCTTTGAGGTGAGAGTTCTGGGAGCCCTTTTATGGATAAGATTACACATCTCTCATTGCCATCCAGATACTTCTTGTACAGTGGACACGCAGCCCTTATTTATGTTTATCTTGGCAGTTTACTGCAATTTTCCTCACTTAGGGGCAGATCCACACAGATCTGCACCCGCGCAGCGTATCTGAGATACGCTACGCCGCCGTAACTTACCCGGCTTTGTTTCGAATCCATAAAGATTTTGCGCCAGAAGTTACGGCGGCGTAGTCCATCTCTCGCGGCGTAACGGCGCGTAATTCAAATCGGCGAGTAGGGGGCGTGTTTCATTTAAATGAAGCGCGTCCCCGCGCCGAGCGAAATGCGCATTCTCCATTCCTAAATTTCCCGCCGTGCATTGCGCTAAATGACGTCGCAAGGACGTCATTTTTTGTGACGTGGACGTAAATTACGTCCATCCCGATTCACGGACGACTTACGCAAACAAAAAAAAAAAATTAAATGATACGCGGGAACGACGGCCATACTTAACATTGAGTACGCCACGAAATAGCAGCTTTAACTATACGCCAAAAAAAGCCGACTAGAGACGATGTAAAAAAATGCGACGGCCGCTCGTACGTTCGTGGATCGTCGTAAATAGCCAATTTGCATACTCGGCGCGGAAAACAACGGGAACGCCACCCAGCGGACGCCGAAGTATTGCATCTAAGATCCGAAGAAGTACGCCTGTCGGATCTAACCCAGATGCCAATGTATCTTGTTTTGAGGATTCAAAACAAAGATACGACGCAGGAAATTTGAAAGTACGCCGGCGTATCAGTTCTCTCTTTGTGGATCTGCCCCTAAGTGGACACTCAGTATTTGTTTCACTTTTATATGTTTTTTCACATATATATATTTATTTATTTCACCTGAATTAATCTTTTGGAATATTTTGATTGATGATCACTTATTACCGTCACTTTCTTTTTCAGTGTTTAGTTTTTGCGCAAAACCCCTCCTTTTGGTAAGTATGATATGTTTGTTATTTAAAAAAAAAAAAATTAAACCTTTACAATAACTTTATTTTAACAGTTGCCCTGCCTTAGCCTGTTTAGTTACTGGTTACCACTTCTGACTGCATTAGGACTTCACAAATTCTAACTCACCACCAGGATTTCTGGGGAAGACTAGACACATCTGTACCCTGCAGCTATTCAACAGCCGGTCCTACTTGCAGGAAAAAGAAATTCTCTGTTTATGGCCGGCCTTAAACCCAGACCCTTAAAATTGCCTCTGCAATGATCCATGATGCTATGTTTTATAATGCCTGTATATGTAGATAATTATGTGCAGTGTGGTAAATAATACGTATGCTAATAGATTAGAATATACTGCATGAGCAGAATTATTTTTAAAATAGTTCAGTATTGCCTTCTTTAAGCTCTGTTAGGCATTTATAAGTCAAAAATATCAAACTCAGCAGACACATTTTATCTTTTAGAATTATAGCTACAAGGCCATATTAACATTTGGAATGCAGTGCCGTAACTGATGACTTCATTATTTTCTAGTTTTCACTTAAAGACAAAGTCCTAATGATAAAAAAAAAATACACTTTAAATCTATCCTTTTATACTCAGATAAAACAAAATAGTTAAACCTGCTAAGAGAACTTTGTTGTGTAAACTTTGTGTGTAAAAAATGCTCATCTAAGAAGACTCTTCAACCATCTGTGGTTGAAATATTTGGCTTTTTATTTATTATCGTAGCACCTTTTCTGGTTGGATGGGTAGGTAAATTTAGTTTTTGGCTCCATTGTAGTAAATGGCGCAGTAATTGATTGTGTAGGGCTGCTCAGAGTTTCTGAACTGAGAGTCCGATTACTCTCACCTGCCTCCACCACCTCCAGAGCATAGGGTCTGTGAGATTCAAATGATCAGTTGAACATTTATCATACCCCAGTCAATCCCTAGAAGGAGGTGTCCAGAAAGTGGCTGGGGAGGTGATAAATGTGCAGGAGGCCTGAGCAGATTGTTCTTTCCCTCAAGAGAATGTTCCAGTTCTCCTGGGGGACTGTTGTTATTGGGAGATAGCAAGAGAGAGAGAGAAGATACTGCAATCTAGGCCTCAGCGGCGGCTGGGCAGAGGGTAGGAAAGATTGACTGAAGGGGACATTTGCTTGTGTTCCCTCTCCCCCTTACTGTATGCGCTGGCTGCAGAGCCGTTAGCCATTGCCATCAGAGCACACCCTGATATTCAGGGTTTGCGCCAAGGCCCCACGGTTGACAAAATAGGAATGTATGCCAATGACACCATATTATATCTGGCGGACCAGGGTGCTTCATTTCAAGCTGCGTTACAACTCATAGAACAAATGAGGGGATACTCGAGTCTGTGTATAAACTGGTATAAGTCCCAAATTCTTCCAATCAATGTGTTCCCCCGCCCCCTTTCACCCCCCCCCCCCCCCCGTTGCCATTAGCTAGAGTATCCAAGATTAAGTACCTGGGAGTAGAAGTAACTAGGAATCTGGTTGAATGTAACCCCTCTGTTTGACTTACTTAAAGGCAAAACGCAGACATGGTCCAGATTACCCTTAGGGGTGATGGGACGCATCAATTTTATACAAATGATCATACTGTCCAAGATTCTATACATGGTGTGGCATGCCCCTTTATACATTCCCTTAAAACGCTTTACGCAGATGGAAGCCATCTTAAATTCATTTGTCTGGGGTAATGGTAGACACAAACTAGCATGGCAAATCCTAAAAAACCCCACTGATATGGGGGGCGCTTCCCTCCCGGACCTTCAGGACTACTACCTAGCCTCGCAGCTATCCCACATGTACCATTTCCACACGTCGGAAATGCAGCAATATAGATCATTGGTTTGTGACAAACCGGGACACCCGGCATACACACCAGTTCAGGCCATCCTTCGCGGGAAAGGCACACCCGGTTCCAACACGGTATAATTCGGGTATGCTGGCACCACCAAAGGGTATGGGAAATATCTCTCAAAAAACAGAATGGTATGGAATACTGTATCTGCACCAGGTTTGTCTGGTACCGGGCTCAAGCAGTTTCAGGCCCTTAAAGAGGAGTTCTCTCTGCCACACCAACTAGCTTTTAAATACCTGCAGCTCCGGCACGCACTCAGAACCCAGCTGCCAAGCCTGGATATAGGGATGGAGCCCCCCAGTGCTGGATATAGTTCTGGGAGACAACCCCTCTAGACTTATATCACACCTTTATTACACAATCAGACAACGGGAGGCAGTTGCTATCACCCACAGGGCCAAGACTGTGTGGGAGATGGACTTGGGCCCCATAGATACTGCTGACTGGGATGAAATTCTAGAGGAAACCAAGACAGTGTCCCCCAAGTTGTCAGATAGACTGACCCAACTATATATTATACACAAAGCCTACCTGACACCGATCAGATTATCAAAATTTCAACACTCGCCAGACCCGTTGTGTCGCATATGTAGAGCTGACCCGGGCTCATTTTACCATATTATGTGGAGCTGCCTATATGTCCAGGCATATTGGACACAGGTTGTTCGCTTCCTTCACGATTACATGGTCCCCACTGGTGGTGCTGGACGCCAGGTTGTGTATTTTGGGGCTACTACCAGACGTAGAGGTGGACAAATATCACAAAATCTTAATTTTTGAGACATTATTCCTAGCCCGTAAAGTGATAGCCCAGAGATGGATGCAAAATGTGCCCCCCACAGTACAGTTATGGAAAAAAGCAGTTAATGATACATTGCCCTTCAAGAAGCTGATTTATAAGCATAGAGGGTCTACACAAAAATATTCCAAGATTTGGGATAGATGGTTGGAAGATGGGGAAACCTGTGTGTAATTGGCCCATACCCAGTGAGGAATACCTATGTACCTGTGGCACGCTTTTAAGAGTATATTAGATTAAGCAGCCAACTGACTCAGGGAACCTGTATTCATGTGACTGTACATCCTATAACATTCTTGCATATTTCATTACACTGACCAGCGTTTGTAAAGGTTCTTTTATTGTCAAATGTACTTGAATGACTTGTTACATGTGCTTTATATATTAATAAAGTTGTTTTTTTCCAAGTAAAAAAAAAAAGAAGGGGACATTTTCTTGAGGGCACTGCACTGAAGTCCTGCGTATGTAGAATGAACTTGTTATCTCCCAAAGGATCTACTTGTGGATGGCAGAGAGCTCCTGGGATACTTTGAGTAACTAAAAGGGGACTCATAGTTTTGCAAGTGCTATAAGGAAACTAAGCACCAGAAGTAACTTTGTGGAATGCCACCATATGGTCCTCTATATACTGACCATTCCTTGCTACCTATAAAAATTAGAGAGAGAAGCTTGTCCTCCTACCATCATTACTGATAATTTTGGAGCATCCTGTGGCCCTCAACCCCTCTCCTGTTAAAGGAGAATGCAAAATCTGGTGCAGCTCTACAAGCCAATCAACTTCCATTTTGTTTTTTTCAAAGCTTAGTTGAACGTGATGAAGTTAGAAGCTGATTGGCTACCATGCACAGCTGCACCAGATTTGCACTCCCCACTTTTAGTAAATCACCCCCATAGTGACCAGCCTGAGTATGGTTTCACATTTTTAGGATATTCCTAATGATATAAATGGCAACTCTGATTGATAGGTCCTCATGCAAGTCTTAGCTTCCTGCCAATGTATGCTTAGACACATCATAGAGATTACAGTTTTATAATAAAACAGCCTCCTCATTTGTTTTTTTGTTAGTGATTTAAAAACATCTTAAGAATATCTTTCTAAAGGTTTTAAATAACTAATGCCTTATATTAGACAGAAAGAGATAAAGGGTCAAACTTGCTAGAGAAAAGCCTGTAATTTTAATTTAATTAGATTAGACAGTCCCTTGCCAGTGATCCAGCCCCTAGGGAAGTGGCTTGAGCACATGGGCAGAGGGAGCAAATCATATCATCCTATCTAGTGAGATGGAATCATTGGACAGGGGGTCAGTCAGTGGACGAGAACACGCAGAAGAAAATCACAGTCATGAAAAATGAAAATGAATCACTAACACAAGCATGCACTATAATTATAAAATATTCTACAAAAAATAAGGGATTTAAGGAACTTCTAAAATTGTATACATCAAAACTATTTTGTTCCTCCTGAAACACAACACAGAGTGCCAATTATCATAAAACAAAATAAATGGAAAAACTAAACACTATGGGAGAAATGGGTGATGGTTTCACCAAAACATCATTTATTAATTGTCTGACTGTTTGACATTTTGGAACTCCTTGCATTATATATAGGTGTACCTGGATATTCCTTCCATGCATGTACATGCTGGAGTCCCTATGCATATAAGTTTCTGCATTTATTTTTAAGAAAGGAAATAAAAAAAACAACCTACCGTAAGTCACATTATCAGTGATATATTTCAGCATTGAGAAATAAAACAAAAAAGCCTTTTTTGGTCCTTTAACAAATTAAAAAGGTGTAGCTCATTATTTGACAGGCTTCTGAGCTCTTCCTCCACTGTGCTGAGCTAGTCCAGTTTGCCAAAGGGAAGTGGCTTGGAGCTGCGTTTGATTAAAAAAGCAAAGCCCATGCGCATACAGAGAGGCTACTGATCACGGGGGTCATTGCCCTTTGTCATTTACAAATACATAGCAAACCCCCCCAGTTGTCCCTGATCTTGAGGGACCGTTTAACAAAATTCCAGGTCTAGGACATGTCACACTGCTGAGTGCTCGAATGTTTTTTATTCGGGGTATTTTTCTACTTAATGACACCAAAGTTGGAGGGGAGGGAAATGTCTTCCCATTGACCCTTACTTTGGGGGATTTTCACCACCCACTCACCAGCAATATAAGGTGTACTATGTTACACACTTCTGACCTTTGCACTCTGTATGCTATGTTGTACCCTCATGCCGTGTACACATGATCGGATATCCGATGGAATTTTTTGTCGGAATTCTGATGAAGCTGACTTTCATCAGTCTTGCCTACACACCATCAGACTAAATTCCGACCGTCCAAAACACGGTGATGTACAACACTATGACGAGCCGAAAAAATTTAAGTTCAATGCTTCCGAGCATGCGTCGACTTGATTTTAAGCATGTGTGGATTTTTCTCCGATGGAGTTCCACACAGACGATCGGAATTTACTATGGTTTTTTTTTAATCGGAAAAATTTAAAACATGTTCTATTTTATTTACACCGATGGAAAAAGTCTGATTGGGCCCACACACGATCGGTTTTCCGATGAAAAAAGTCCATCTGACTTTTTTCATTGGAAAAAACGATCGTGTGTACATTGCATCAGTCTTGTGTGGTATGTTGCAAATACATTGTCTACAGTTGCTGCTTACCAAGTAGTTTCCAACTGTTTTAAGAAAGTTCTTCATTAAAGTGTATGTAAACCCAATTTATGAAATTTGACCTAGGCACATATATCTGTAGTGTTTTCTTATCTCTCTCCAAAGCACGAAGTCTTGTGTCTTTATGCTGCTCTGTTCTTCTGTTATCAGCCTGATAACTTCTGACAAGTTCTCCTAGGTGGGAAATAAAAGCAGATGAATATTTGTGTCAAGGGAGGTTGCTATAAATAGATTAGCAGAGAGCTTGTTTTGTCACAGCACAGAACTAAAAGTATTTTTTTCCGTTCTTCTGTCAATGTGGAGGGGGGTGCGTGCTTTTCCTACAATCAGCTTCCTCCCAGTGTAAGCCAAGACTACACTGCTGCTGCTGAATGGGGAAGGGAAAATTCTAACCAGATATAAGAATTTTAAAGAATATAGCAAGCTGAAGGCAGCAGATATACATGTAAAACTTATGTAGCAAGATTGTTTCATCTCGGTGTATCATCTAAGGCTGTTCACTTCACTGAGTATATGTGAGGGTTTACATCCACTTTAAAGTGGTTGTAAACCGCATACACAATAGTTCTCAAATACATGCACAATTTTATAGTTTGTTCTGTAAAAAATCCAAAGCGCTGTATTTTTACCTATGCATTTTCATCTCTAAACCTGTTTGTCACATACCTGGTCGGAGGCCGAAGAACTGAGAGGGGTTCCCTTGCAGCTGAGTGCAGGGCTCCCCTGAAGGTGGTGACGGAGTGCTGTGCCCAAATAAGCAGGGGTTTCTAGCTGCGATAGTCTGAGGATGGCGGCGAGACGAGCAGGATGCACTGCTGGGCAGCGTCCCTCAGATGTACCAGATGAGACATGGCTGAAGAGAGAGCCAGGAGCAGGGTCAGGAGCCAGGGCAGTAGTCATACATGAAATATCAGCCGGGGAAAGGCAGCAAGCAAGGTCAAGAATAAGCTGGGGTCACTTACTGGCAATCAAGTAGCAGGGAAGTCCAAAATAGCAAGCCAGAGGTCATACACAGGTACAGAAGACAGGAGCGGAGTTAAGGAAACAAGTCGAGAGTCAAAGCCAGGAACAGAGACAAGACAGGTCAAAGGCAAGCCGGGTCATTAACAGGAAATGTAATAAAATCAAGAATAGGGACACAGGAGCACACATGGGAGCTGAAGATCATCCAGCAACTAGTGTCTGATGCTGCTGGATTTAATATAGCCCACTGCCACGAATTGCATGCACCTTGGCGCACGAGCCTGCGCACTGGCACATAAATATTTGCGGCTGTTCATGCCCATGTGCACATGCGCATTAGCATTGCCAAATTTCTATGTGCCAATCTGTGATTCCGCTTGGCATTAGCAGATGTGCCGGTTCTTATAAAGGACTGTTCTTTGACACAGTTCTTTTCCAGTCCATGGGCGTGTCTATTGACCGGAGTTCGAGAGTCATGACATCACTGACTCCACCTCCCAGCTGTACACTCACACACTAGCGCTGACTTAGTAGCGCGCACCGTGCTGGAGGTATGGGCACATGTCACTTCCTGCTGGAAAGTGGGGTGTACAGCTAGGAGGAGGGGCCAGTGATGTCATGACTTTGTAGTCCACAGACCAGATTTTTTCAGAGAGCTGTGACAGGTGCCGAGGTGAAAACACTAAGGTAAAAATAAAGTGCTTTGTATTTTTACAGAACAAACTATAAATTGGCGTACTGTATGTCTTGGGAACTGATGCAAATTAGGTTTACAACCACTTGAAACTAAATACACCTTAGCTCAGGCTGGGTGGGCAGGAGACACACCCTTCTCTCATGCTGCTGCATGAGTCCCCTCTGCATGTCTGTCAAATAAAGGTTTAGCTTTTTTTCAGTAGCAAAGTGGGGAGTATTGCAGACTGCTTGTGTCCCTGCCAGACTGTGCACAAATGAGTTGTGCTGCTTTGCTGTATTAGCTAAAATGTTCCATTTACTTTTTGTTATCTGGGTTTACTACCACTTTAAGGTAGTCCCATACAGTGTTAGCTGTCAATATTCAGTGTGCAGAAAAGTGAAGAAAAAGAAGTGTATGGTCTTTAAAAGATACCCTGTGTCCTGAGGTTTATGTGTGTCTGTGAGACTCTTGCTTTTAGCACAGTAATTACAGAGTATTTTGTGGATGCATGGACTGTGTAGGTTCTGTCCCTTTGATGCGTCACACTGTGTTGCTGCATGTCATCTGCCTACCAAGTAGTTCCTCTTTATCATGCTCTAAAGGTGGAATATATAGTATGTTAACTTGTGGTTACTGAGGTGGGGGAGCCATACTTCAGAACTCAACCCCATTTTTTAATGGCAACTGTGATTGCATTCAGGTGTAACTAGGAGAATTGTCTTTCTGAGGCTGGGTTCACACTACTACACTACTTTCATCCTACTTTGCTCTGTGTTCAATGTTTCCCTATGAGAGCGTCTTGTAGCGTCCTACACAAGTCGGTCCGACTTTGAAAATGCTCCCTGTACTACTTTTGGTCCTACATTGATCCTACTTCAGGCCCATTGAATATCATTGAAGTCGGACCAAAGTAGTATCCTGTTCATGAAAGTAGGATGGATGTAGGACCAATGTAGGATAAATGTAGGACCAATGTAGCAGAGCAAAGTAGGATGAAAGTAGTGTAGTAGTGTGAACCCAGCCTAGCATGACTCATTAAATTGTATGTGGTTTAAATTCAGTTTCGGTCATAAAAGTAATGAAAAAAAATGTTTCACGTAGTCTGTCGTCGATTGTCAATAAAGACTTTTCATGACTGTATTGCATTTTTGAGCACAATGGATTTCTATGAAATACAAAGTATAATCTAAGGGCTCTCAAAGACTTGATTAACTCTAGCACTCACTGCTGTAAAAACTGCAATTCAGTAATGGACACCAATTAAAACAGAAACATGGTAGAATGATAGCAGACAAAGTACCACAAGTGGTTAATTGATATATATATATATATATACTGTATAATTTTTTAGCAGTTCTTAAACATGTCCCAAGCATGTTTGAATCCACTTACTGTTGACTGACACTCTACCTCTGCTAGAAGTCTTCTCCAAGCATTACAGTGGGTGTAAAACCACTCCTATACCCAGTAAAGTGAACAGCCTCAGATGATACACAGGAATGAAATAAAACTCCCTACATAAGTTTTATAAGTATATCTGCTGTCTTTTCCTTTCTATAGTATTTAGAAAGTAATCATTGTGTTAGAATTTTTACTTCCTCTTTCAGCAGCAGGAGTGAAGTCTTGGCATACACTGTGTGATAGTTCATTGGAGGAAAGGCATACAACCCCCCTCCACATAGGCAGAGAAAGGAATAAATGTGCAGAGCTGTGCTGTGAATAGACCAGCTCTCTGCTAATCTATTTATAGCAACCTCCCTGACACAAATTTTGTGCCGCTTTTATCTTGTGTGTTGGAGAACTTGTCAGAAGTTATCATGCTGATAATAAAGGAACAAAGCAACATAGACACAGCTTTGGAGAGAGACAATTAAACACTACAAATATATGTGCCAGGGTCAGATTTCATGAATTGGATTTACATCCACTTTAACTACTCTTACAATAAAGTAATACTTTCTAAGGTTAGTTTTAAGCTTTCCTCCTGCTAGTTTGAGGACATGTCCCTGTATTCTTGATCTTCGCCACATAGAAAATACTGCCCTCCTGAACTGTATTCACATTCATTTATTTAAAGGTTTCGATCATGTTTTCCCTTTCCCTTCTTTCCTCAGGTCTGTATATAATAACCACCTCAAGAACAGACACTTTCACCCCCTTCCTGTCCATACCATTTTTCAGCTTTTTAGTGTTCTTACAGTTTGAATGACATTTACTCAGTCATGTGACACTGTACCCAAATTACATTTCTAGATACAGAGTTTTCTCTTGGTGGCATATGGTTTTTATTTTTTTGCTATATAAAAAAAAACACAGAACATTTTTTTTTATTTTTTTACTAGTTTCTGTTATAAAATGTTTCAAATAAATACTCTTTCTTCATAAATGTAGGCTAAAATGTTTTATACTACATTTCTTTGGTAAAAATAACTCATATCCGTGTATATTTTTTAGTCTGTGTAAATATTATAAAGTTTACAAACTCCTTTACAATCTTTACAGTTTTACAATCTCCTAAACCACAGATATTTGCATAATTCCATAAATATAATATTGTTTTAATATTTCAGTATAAACATTCTGACATTAAGCAGCAAAAAGACCAAAGATATCAGTGTAGTAACCCACAAAAATAAATTGCATCAATTTAGACTTTTTTTAAAAGCCTAATTTGGGGCAGAAACTGTTTATTTTTTACCAAATCTCTCTCCCACCAACCTCTAATCCGTTCTATTATTTCCGATATACTCACCACCACCCATCCACATACAACACCGCTGATGTTTCCTGGAGGAGGGACTACTAATCCAGCAATGCAATGCCATCCTGAAACTGCTGGTCCCATGGACGTCCGCTGAACTTTTTCCAGGGGGGGGCATCATTTTACGGTCACCTATGCTCCGCTTCTTTGACAATGTCATGACGGGGAGGGGCTTAGTCATTATCCCATAAAGCGCAGGCATGTGCCCATGATATGCAGCCTCACTGTGCTGATCAAATGTACAGTACAGAGGGTGTACAGTATGTGTATATAGAAGGGGTGGATGGTATTGTTATATAAAGGAAGGTGGGTATATACAGCTCTATATATAGGACAGATGATGTATATCTGCAGTCAGTGATGATGGAGGAATACAGGAAGGAAGATGGGTGTATATAGCTGTATACAGGACAGATGATATGATCTTTCCTATATCTGGCACCCCCCCTTCACTGATCATACCTGTATGCACTCAGCTGCCCCCCTCATCTGTATATATGTCAGCCCCCCCCCCCCGTACACAAACAGCCTCCTCCCTTCACTTGTACTCACAGCCCCCACTTGTAAGGTAACGGTGGTCTTCCTTCTCCCAAGTCCTGTTTCCACATGTCCCTTTGAAAAAACATTACAGGCAGCAAAGCAAACATGAGGGTGCACATACAGGAAGCAGCCAGAGGTGGCAGTAAAGAGCTCTGTAAGCTCCGTGACACTAATTTTACAACAGCTGTGGAGCCGACTCACACAAAAACAGTCAGCACAGCTACAGATGCGAGCATGGCAGACCATTTCTGATTCCAGGGGGGGGGTCACTCGCCCCCCCTTAACCCTATGAGCGGACGCCCATGGCTGGTCCCCCTTACTCTTCTCTCCTAACATCTGCCTTTTGCTTGATCTTGATAGGTCCAGGCTGCAGCCCATCCAATAGGAAGTGTCCATGACAGACAGGATCCGGTCAGGAGTTTATCCCAGATTGACACTGACAAGGGAATTTACTGAATTGTACTTAAAGGTGCAAGCTCAAGAGCCAAAATCTTGATCTGACTTTATTATTGATTTCAGTAGCCTGGAACAAGCACAACTTAGAGCAGTATGTTATATAAGCTGTGCTATATATATTGCAGCAGTCATGAGTATGTGATGTAGGCATTTGACACAGCACCCTAAAAGTTACATGTACAGAAGAAACACCATTAACTGCATCCTGCATCCTGCCCAACACTCGTGCCTATATCTGACTTTTGCCTAATATTTAGTTTACTGTTTCCAGACTGTAGCTTTACTGTCCTTGCTCACTCCGTGGTGGGGTGATCCTAAGAAAATGCGACCTGACACCAGCATGCACCGAGATCCATCTCACCTTCATAAACTGATCCTTTCATAGTCTATGGGGGTTATTTACTAAAGTGCACTTGGAAGTGCAGTCGCTGTAGATCAGAGGGGGACATGTAAGGAAAATAAAAAAAAACTGCATTTTAGCTTGCACATGATTGGATAAAAAAAATCAGCAGAGCTTCCCCTCATTTCAGCTCTACCCCTCCGATTTACAGCGACTGCACTTCTAAGTGCACTTTCAGTGCAATTTCAAGTGCACTTTGCACTTGAAGTGCAAAGTGGATTTGCCTTTCGTAAAAAAAAAAAATGTGTACATATATTTCCTTTCCTTCTACTCAATGCATTGCCAATTTGGAAATTGAGTTTAATCAGCCATAATTAGAGTACCATAAGTAAAGTTGCAGTGCATGCTTACTAATTTATTATGCTAAACAATCAGCCTGACTCTGGTTACCACATGGTAGCAATACTCTTGGACTTTTTCCCTTGCCCCCCTTCCTTTTACAAAAATCTTTGTGTAGTCTAGATTTTGTATTTAGAAGACCGGGCCCCCACTCATTTGGGGGCCCTGTCACATACTACCCTAGTGGAGCATTTCCTATTTCCTCCCTTGCAGACAGTTTTCTATTCTTCAGGGGAACTCCTTCTCCATAGAAGACAGACACAGCCCACATATTTATAGGATGTGTGTGTATTAGCTGGCTTGTAGTTCATTACTACAGAGAAAAATTCTCATACACATCTACTTTTTTTTAGCCTCATCAGTGCACGCATGGAAATCATGATCTTAATTTATCTTTATCTTCATCTTCAAGTGTAAATTATTCTGTAGGGGAGCACAGTAGGCAGAAATGTCTATGACAGCTAGGGTTGCCACCTCATCCCTTTAAAAAGGAACACATCTGAATTACACAGGTTCTGTGGCTGATTAAGGTGGTAATTAAACTCACTTGGTGCCTTATCTGCATTAAATTAGCCTCAGAACCTGTGTAATTCAGATGTGTTCCTTTTTAAAGGGATGAGGTGGCAACCCTAATGACAGCTATTCATCGTAGTAGCAGTGTAGGTTGCTATATACAAAGAGCACTTGAGACTCACATGGTGCCTCCAGACTCATCAAAGAGGGCTTCTAGTTAGCAAAAGGCCTACATACTGCTGAGAATAGGCCTTCATACAGAAGAAAAGGTAACTGGTCATTGAGTCCTCTCCAACAACCTGACCTCCCTGACACCTGAGAGTCACCCCATCTTCTCCTGCTGTCCATGTGCAAACTTCTAGTGGTTCAGAAGTCTGATGCAACCAACAATCACCTCTTGAACACATCCACAAATAAAAGTGTCTCCATATACATTCTGCCTTAAAGAGCTGAAAGAAGTTAACCCCTTCCTTTTCCAGTACCCACTGCAAAATGACAGCTTAAAGATTTTTGTAAAGAGAGGATTTGGGTTTTCAGAGAGACCATTGGTTGTTCTTAGAAGCCAGCTCCATTTTGATCTTTTGAACCCAGAAGACAAAGATTGCTTTCTTTTATTATTCTTCCTGCAGATCATCATTAAATATGAACTTCACATCCTGAACCTGCACAGCAGGAGGAATGGAAATGTTAGGATAGCTTAGTATTCCCTGAAAGAACTGACATTTACACATGTGAAGGGACCTGAATGGTAAGGAGTTAGTGCGGTTGATGTTTGGTATTCCCAAAATGTTACAGAAAATGATTATAGAATTTATGAAACAAAGTGAAGCTACTTTTAAGATGTATGTTAAACCTTAACTACTTCATGACCAACAGGTTTACACCATTGACCTGGAACTCTAAATAGGCATTAAAACACAAAACCGCGTGTTTAGCTAAGGAAAGTGAAAAGTAGTGTTGGACCCATAAAATGTTCTTATGGGTATTGCTATCTTAAGGTATTGATGTTGATGTAGGTGATCTGGTTCCTGGGCAAGCAGCTTGCACACCCTCTGTGGTCTCCTTGGCTTGTAGCGTAATATAACAAAATGTACACTGAATTGTCATACCACTGCTACTAGGTCCAGATATGCGTTTATTCCATTACAGTTCAGGGGGACATTCTAAAAAGTAACAAATGCATTTTTGGGGTCTAAAACCATCCCTTCATCAGGGCTTGAAAACAATATAAATGGAATTAGAATTGAACTGGACCTTTAATGGTATTTCTCTAAAAGTGAATGTTAGCAGCTGGTTTGGCAGGCAAAGCCTTGATGAGGGGAGTGGTTTTGGACTCCCAAAATGCATTGGCTACTCTTTTGATTGTCCTCTTGACTTTTTTTTTTAAATTAATGTATATTTGGATATTTTAGCAGTGGTGGTGTTTACATTTGCATTACATTAAGTTATTGAAAGGAATTATACACTCTGACAAATTCACGCTGGTTAAGTAGGCCACCACTGCAACACACTGAATTCGGGAGAGAGCAAATTACACGTGAAACAAGCTTGCGTGTTCATAAGTTCTCCAGCCTTAACGAGGAAGTGAATCGTTTTTATAAACAAGGAAAACCAACAAAGAAGGAGGGGCTGAATATAAAGCACACGTATCTTAACCTTACACAGTATTTCCTTGTCACAAGTTTTGGACCGTTGGCATGTAAGCAGAAATAGCCTGTGTCTTCATAAAAGAGTAAGTTAGTCCAGGAAATGGCTGACCACAACTTAATTGCCAAAATCTTAAGCCTCGTACACACGATAGGTTAACCAGAGGACAACGGTGTGAAGGACCGTTGTCCTAGGTTAACCTATGAAGCTGACTGATGGTCCGTCGTGCGTACACTCCATCAGTTAAAAAAACGATCGTGTCAGAACGTGGTGACGTAAAACACGGCGTGCTGAAAAAAACGAAGTTCAATGCTTCCAAGCATGCGTCGACTTGATTCTGAGCATGCGTGGATTTTTAACCGAAGGTTTTGCATACTAACGATCGGTTTTAACCTATCGGTTAGCAATCCATCGGTTAAATTTTAAAGCAAGTTGACATTTTTTTATCCGAAGGTTAAATAACCTATGGGGCCCACACACGGTTGGTTTGGACCAATGAAAACGGTCCTTCAGACCGTTGTCCTCTGGTTAACCTATCATATGTACGAGGCCTTAGTTTTATGCAAACTTCAGTTAAGTTTTGCTATACCGAAACTCATACATACACAGATTCATATCTAATCAGCAGACCATGAGGGGGGATTTTAAAATGGAGTAACAATTGTTTTATACATTCTCTTACAGTTATGTGTTTATTCCATTCATTAAATCAATGCATTCAATTTTAATTACCAGTATTCAAATCTGCCTTGATATCAGCTTCCTGTAATTCCCTTTACAGCAGCACTCACACTCAGCACCAGAAAGCAGCAAGGATCTGCTGCATACACATGTGATAATAGGAAACATTCTGACAGCAGAACTAAGCAGCTGGATGGCCTCATTGTGTGCTGCTGCTCTTTTATTTTGCAGCCAGCAAGCTGGTTGTGTTTATTGACTGCACTGTGCTTCTGTAGTCAAAGGTGAGGATCTGACTTATGTTATCTGGTTATAATGTCTAAATTAAAAACTGGCTTACAAAAGTGCTGTAAAAGAGCCATTACTCTCACAATAGTTAGCCTCACTGATGGATCCATGATAGATGCCTGTAGGCAGGTGCCTACAAAAATTTTCTTTTTGTTGAACACGGTGAACTGTGAAAGCTGCTATGTTTGTTATGTTTATACAATGTATGTGGCAGCCCAGGAACTTAAAGTGGAGTTTCCATCCCAATTTTTTTCCATTATTGTGCTCATTAGACCTAAAAAAAAAAGTAAAAAATAATAAAATAAAAAAATTGTTTTTTACTCATCTGGAAATGCCTGTTGCTATGCGGTCCCACAAAATCTGCCTTTGAAATCACCTAGGATTCTGACATCATCTCCCTCTAATGCTCCTGGGAAATGTGTGTCATAATTTCCCAGGATGCAGTGCGCTGTCCAATTATCACTCCCCATCCAAGACTTCCAGGAAGTAAGTGCTTGTAGGCTTCACAATGCCCACAAGCAAAATGACAACGGTGTGGACATAGTTTTATAAACTATCTTTTTTGAATATCTATGCGGATCGGCGGCGGATTGTAAAATAGTAAGTGACCGGATTTATATTATAAAAACGCAGGATGAAAGGACATACATTTAAAAAATGCTAATTGTGGTTGGAACTCCGCTTTAAAGGGTTACTGAGTTTGAGTCACATAGATCTCAAGTGTTTGTGTATTCTGATTTGGGAAGCACATAAATACAGGAGATCGGCATTGGGCATGGGCTCTTTTTCTGTGAGAACATCCACGCACTACGAAAGGACTTTTTGTTCCATGTGATTTCTTCAGTAGAAACCCTTTGTTCCATGAAATTTCTTCAGCAGGAACCCAATTGGACTTTGCCAACTAATGGACTCCAACATTTTGAGGCATGATACCAGAAATTAGGATGGGGCACCAGGGGCAGTACAGCTATGTGAATAATGCAGCACTGTTAGGGTGAATTGATATGAGACTGTTTGTGGATGTAACAAAGATTTTCTTCATTAAAAAAATACTGTCTAGTCTAGCCTAGCCTAGTTATTGAAGGTCACAAAGTGGTGTATGTAAGGTGGATCACATAGCACGATCATATAATAAGAAAGACATTGCAGTGTAAAGATTTAGTGCAAATGTTCCTTAGGCAGCTTAGTTAACTTGTGGGTGGTGTCACCACTGCTGCTGAATCACAGTACAAGTATCTAAATAAGATAGTAGCCAGCTGGCAAGGAAAAGGGGTGACTTGGTGGATTTGATAGAGGTCCCTAGTAGAGAGGGATTAGGGTGCTTGGGTTCCTTCCCTAGCGATTGGAACCCCAAACTTGGGTCAGACTGTGGTATAGGGCCACCCATGGACCTGACCTGAGGGTAAGGTTGAGGAGAGAGAGGCCTTGAAGATTAGAAGTGGGATAATCAGGTCACAGGGAGATTGATGAGTTATGGGCTGGTGGAGTTCAGTACTTGCTCTGCACCACTGGATGAGAAACATGCAGTGTCACAGCGGGCTGAGGTAAATGGTGTTTGGCTGAGAGTAAAACAGGTTGCAAGGTAAACCATATTTCCAGCACCAGAAAACCAGTGCGGATCTATGCTTGTGCCTGTGTGTATGCACATTGCACACATGCTTATATTTCCAAACGAAGGAGCAATGTGTGCATCGTGTGCATGTGCGCCCTCGCAAACATGCGCATACCAATTATCGTGCACACTTGGCACCCAGTGGACTTTTTAAACTAGCCTATTTCTATGAACAGTTGCTGATCCTATGTACCTGCTTACACGTGTATGACCTGGCTTGACTTTGGACTTTGCTTCTGCCTCTGCCTCACCTCTGTTCACCTAATTACTCTGACCTTGGTCTGTTTACTAAACGTGTCTTTGCCTGCATATTCTGTACTGCTTTCCTGGCTGATATTGACCTTGGCCTGCCCAATAGACATGCTCTGCCTGTTGATCTCTCCTCTCCCCACACAGCTGTCCCTGGAGCGAGAGTCCTGCTCCCGCTGACTGCCGATCTCCTCTTGCTATAGAAAAGCATAGCAACCGCTGGACAGGAGGCACATAAAGTAGGGGACGAGACATCCTCAGTTTCCGGGGACAGTCCCCAGAGGGACAGAGGGAATCGTGGGGCTACCAGTGCCTTCAAGGCTTTAACACAGGAGTGCTTTGGGGGTGTTTGTGAATAGACTACATTGCACTGTGTCTGTATCTCTGGCATAGCGGATGGTATCATAACTCACAGGCAGCAGGCACTCTATCGTTGCTCTGGCTGGCTCTGTTACAGCGTGTCACACAACATGACTGCTGGATGCTGATTTAGTTAACTTATTGGTCATAAGTATCAGTACCCAGCAGACATGTTATGTGACACACTGTGACAGAGCACTGCCAGCCTGAGCCATGATAGAATGCCTGCTGCCTGTGTGTTATCATAATGCTGATGATGTTAACCAGTTTCTGATCGCCTGATAGCAGATTTACTGCTACAGGGCAGTCTTGCTGCGCAGGTTCACGTATATAAGTGATCCTGCATTTCTGGGTATGGGAGCCAATCAGCGGCTCCGGTGGACTCGATGTCCACCGGTACCCGCTGATCATTATGTACATAGGCAGAACAGTGGTCTGCCTATGTAAAAAAGGCAGATCGCCGTTCTGTCAGTATGAAAGACATTGATCCTGTGTTCCTGCAAAGCAGGTACAGGGATCTATGCCTTCCCTTAGTAAAAGCACCTCCCTCACTGTGAAAAAACACTTGTTAGGCACACATTTAACATTTTGATTGCCCTAGATATTATTCCCGTCCCAGCCAGTGTCAATAGTACAGTGACAGTGCATATTTTTAGCACTGATCACTGTATTAATTCTCACAAAGTGTCACTTAGTGTCCGATTTGTCTGCCGCAATATCGCAGTCCCGCTATGAGTAGCTAATCGCCGCCATCAATAGTAAAAAACAAATATGTCCCCGGATTTTATTTTAAAAATCTGGTTACCTTAACATAAAGGGGTACCGGCCGCACCAGGACCCCAGGCCGACTCCCGTACTCTTGGCCCGAGACACCTAAGACCAGAATCCCTGCTCGGAGGCGCTGATATAGGTCCCGCTGAGAGGAAGCAGGGGAACCAGCCAAAGCAAAGGATTTCTCCCGGGCTGCACCAGAACCTTAGCGGAGAGGTCTTTTCGTGCTGTACCTGGAGGGTTCTTCAAGGCACTGCTAGAGGGGCTCTCAAAGTGTTGCTGGGCCAGGGATTAATGTGCTCCGCGGGCCTCAACCTCTGAGCATGAGCAGGGGGGTGCCTGAGCAACGTTCCCCTATCCCTATTCCCCAACCACCATCTTAACAGAGACTATCCCTAGCACTGGCTTCCAGTTGATGGTGGCTTCACATGTGGACTCTCTCATCAGAAGTGCATTCTTTGATCAAAAGTGCGAGTTAAAAACCAGGATTTGGCTATCATTTGCTTCTGCTTGCAGATTTTTTTTCCCCTCTTTTTCTCTGACACTTTTTAAACAGCTTTTTTTTCTTTTTCCTTTCTGCTAATTAAGGGGAGGGTTTAATTGTTCACAGGTGTGTGTGTGTTTGTTCACAGGTCTTCACAGGTGAGTATAAAGTGGCTGTACAAGCTCCCAGAGGAGCTGGCTCCCAGTTGATGGTGGCTTCACATGTGGACTCTCTGATCAGAAGTGCATTCTTTGATCAAAAGTGCGAGTTAAAAACCAGGAGTTTGAAACAGGAGGTAAGACAGGAGTCTTCATTATTTTTTTCAATCACTGATCCAGAACAAGCTTGCAGCTAATAAAGTTGGAACTCTTGCTATATAGATTCAGCGGTGCAGCAGACGCTCTCATCTTAGTCTGCTCACCCCAGGGATAGTGAGAGCAGGACGCTCTCAAACGAGTCGGCTCTCCCCAGGGATAGTGCAGCCAGACAGGGTCCACCACACCCCCCTAGCCAATTGATCCAGGGTTGCACCGATCGCTGTTAAGGGGTCAGGAAGGAATTTTTTTCCCCCGATCGCTGCAGATTGGCACAGCACGCCTGGGGTTTTTCGCCTTCCTCTGGACCAATCGGGGAGAGAAGACTCAACGAGTGACGGCTCACTTGGACAGTCTTCCACCCATCACGTCCGGCGTCTCGCGGCTCTTCCCGCATCCGCGCCAGACCAGGCCTCATTCGCGGCTGCCGCAATTAGGAAAGACTGACGACAATGTGACTGGCGACAATGGCTAATCTGCGATACTCTGCGGACTCTATTCGGGGTCTGAGACAATTCGCAACAGCATTACCAGCCGTCACCAAAAAGGCCTTAAAAATAGAGCAACTTTTGAGATTCGATCGACGATCGACCATCAAAAATTTTAACTATTTAACCCAGCTCGAGCACATATCATGTGCTTTGATCAACACAAGATCGGCAGTAAAACACCGATTAGAAATCCACGATTTCTTACTACAAAACGATCTAGACTGCCTCTTTATTACAGAAAGCTGGCTCTCAGACGACTGCAACACCATTCTCGGAGAATTTGTGCCAGAAAACTATCGCATTATAACGGAAAACAGAATAGGGCAAAGAGGAGGAGGCCTGGCGGTGATCCACAAGAATCGCATTACAATCACTAAGCCAGCCCTTCAAAATCCTCTTCCATTCATGGAAACCCTTACTCTTCAACTTCAAACTTCCCCCCAGGAGACTGTTCACATTCTCCTCTGCTATAGGCCACCTGGGCCAAAAACGCAGTTTTTGCCATCATTAACGGAGTTTATATCCACTTATACCCTTAACAGCAAACACCTTTTGCTGCTCGGGGACTTTAATCTGTGGGCCAACTCCGCACAGGATACCATTGCGGACGCCTGCATTGATCACCTGGAGGGATTAGGGCTACAGCAACTTATATGCGGGCCAACACATGCTTCAGGTCACACACTCGACCTAATTTTCAGACAAAATCTGAAAAAATGCATTTTAGAAAATGAACCATTGCCATGGACAGACCACCATGCAATTAATTTCATAATCTTCAAAATTCCCCCAGTGATAAAAGCACCCAAGCCGGTGACAATACACTGGGCTAGATCTCAGAAGAAGCTCCATTCGGAACTCTTCAAATCTACCTTGGGAAACAGAATCAAAACAATCCATCCACATCAAACAGCCGCAGATACACTGGATGCCATAAACGCAGCCCTGCTACAGTCAGCCGATTTAGTAGCACCGAAACGCAAAGCCTGCATCCGAAAAAGAAAGTCCGGCTGGTTCAACAACCAGCTGTCGCTTCTGAAGCAAGAGCGCAGAAGGGCGGAAGCCGCCTGGAAAAGAAGTCCTGCAGAGGATAACCTCATCATCTACAAGGCAATAACAACACGATATCATAAAGAAATCTTCAAAGCCAAGAAACATCATTTTTCTATGGCGATTAACAGCGCCTTAAACCGCCCCCGCGAACTCTTCAAGATGGTCACCCAGACCATGAATCCAGGATGTCTTGAAGTCCCCAACTCAGACACCCAAGAGTTCTGCAATGAACTATCGGATTTCTTCATCAACAAAATTGAAAGAATCCGGGAAAGCATCATGCAAAACAATACCCCCCTCAACCCCACCGTCAATCAACCACAAAACACCCACAGAAACGCTCTACAATCAACAAAGTTCACTCTGGAACCGATCTCCATCGATACCACAAAAAATATCATTGGTGCTTTGCGGAACAGCACATCGCCCAATGATATCATCCCCACCAAACTGCTGAAGGAATGTGCCGACATCCTGGCACCACCCATCACACAGCTTATAAAACCAGTCATTTAAGGAAGGCACAGTGCCATCCCTGTTGAAAGAGGGCACAATCCAGCCCATCTTGAAAAAACCTAACCTGGATCCCAAGGACCCAACTCACCGCCGTCCCATAACAGGCCTAAATGTTCTCTCCAAGATAATGGAGAAAGTAGTGGTACAACAGCTGCAACAGCATCTAGATACCCACAATCTACTGGATCCATTACAATCAGGCTTCCGTCCCGGACACGGGACAGAAACGGCCTTACTCAAAATATGGGACGATGCCCTCGAGGCCGCAGACGAAGGAGAATCTTGTCTCCTGGTTCTGCTGGACCTAAGCGCAGCCTTTGACACGGTAGACCACAAACTGTTACTGATGCGACTAGCCAAGGTAGCAGAAGTCGCAGAAGGTGATTTACCATGGTTTTCTTCCTTTCTTGAAAACCGATCACAAACAGTTAAATTGGGTTGTTTCATGTCGGAAAAGCGCACGGTGTCATGTGGAGTCCCCCAAGGATCCCCCCTGTCACCGGTGCTTTTCAACATCTATCTTCGCCCTCTCTTTGATATTATCAGTAGCCAAGAACTACTCTATCACTCTTATGCAGACGATACGCAACTGTATTTTCGCATCTGCAACAAAAAGGATCATCATCTCAGTTTAGAGAAATGTCTCTCTTTGATAGAAAACTGGATGACCAAGAGTTATCTTAAACTCAACAGTTCAAAAACAGAACTCCTTATGTTTCACGCCAGCCGAAAGAGTCAACTGGCAACAACCTGGACACCCCCGCCCATTCTGGGCCAAATCATCACCCCTAGCTCCAAAGTCAAAAGTCTCGGGGTCATCTTCGACACCTTCATGACAATGGACGCACAAATAGGGTCAGTAGTCAGCGGAGCGCACCATCTGTTGCGCCTACTACGCAGACTTATTCCATTTATCCCCAAAGAAGACATAGCAGTCGTGGTGGGAACAATCGTGAATTCCAGACTGGACTATGCTAATGCCCTGTACCTCGTACTCCCAAAGTACCAAATCTCCCGTCTGCAAGTCGTTCAGAACACGGCCGCCAGACTGGTGACTGGGAAAAAAAAATGGGAATCAATCTCACCTTCGTTGAGAACCCTTCACTGGCTGCCAGTAAAAGACAGAATTGCATTTAAAGCACTCTGCCTGACACATAAGTGCATCCATGGGAAGGCTCCGCAATATCTTTGCGACAAGATAGAACCTCACAATTTGAATCGCGTTCTGCGATCCACCGACCAAAATCTGGTCAGGGTACCAAAAACCAAATACAAGTCCAAAGGAGAAAGAAGGTTTGCTTTTCAGGGTCCTAGACTATGGAACGCTTTACCAACCAGCATTCGGTTGGAGGAAAACCACCTGACTTTCAGAAGACGGATCAAAACTCTGCTCTTTTGATGTCATGAGACACGAACAACTAGCGCCCAGAAGCGATTCAGTTCGCATGCGCCGCGCTTTATAAGTTTTTCATTCATTCATTCATTCAGAACTGCAAACAGAAGCTGCAGCCCGCAATTAGGAAGAAGGCTCCTCAAATCACCAAAGTGGCAGAGAATCAGAGGGCAGCAAACCGACTGTGAAATTCTTCCCTCCGACTGAAGACCTCCTTGGGCTACTTCCTGTAGCTCTACCTGTTTCTGTCCTAGACATCAATCAAATGAGTCCCACCACTTATATTTCCTGTCAACCCCTACTTGACCCAAACCCCTTTAACCCCTGTCATGCCGGACTTCCGTCCATGTCTTTTCTCTCCTTTACTCAGGGCCTCCCTTTCTTCGTGTGTGAGTGTAATCATTGAGCAGCATGTCGGAAAGTTTAAATGGGATCTGTAAAAAAAGAAATTGAGGTCCTGGCAAATTGCTGTTCAACTCAATAGGACAATTGTTTTTTAACCTATAAAGCTTTGCAGGATTTTTGAACCATGGCTTTGAGTGGTTAATAATTGGGACTTTCTGAGGAGCCAGTCTCCTTCCTAAAAAGGGATGAGGGAGGGCAGAGCAGCCTTATGCTGGGCACACAATGGCCAAAAATCAACCGGTTCAACAGATACCGGCTGACATTTAGTCAGTGTGTACAGCTGTCTGGTAGAAGCTGGTCTTAATGACTGTTTTTTGTCGAAGGGACATACTGGAAAACCAGCATCTGATCAGTGCTCACAGACAGAAAATCCCAGTCAGAATAAAAAGGCACAGCAGGGGAGATAGCCACACATCGCTTGTGTTAGTATGGGAATCTGTTAGTGTATTGCTGAAGAGAGCCAGGTGGCTTGGTATTTTCCATTGATTATTACTTTACGGCTGTAGCAACTTGAAACCCCTGCGTGGGAATTCTGGATGGACGTTTTCTTTCTTTAATAAAAGTGGGCCAACAGGCCCTTAAAAGGCACAACTGGCATGGACTCTGCTCACTGGTATACTCTACACATAAGCTAAATAACCCCCAATACCACAAAATATATATATATATATATATATATATATATATATATATCAGTAGAGCAGTGGACGATGTCAGTAGGGAAGATATTGGTGTTAGTAGTTTATTTTTTTTATCATAACTTTGTTTGTTTTTTCTATTTTTTACAATTTTATTTAATAATATACTATTTTTTTTATTTTTTATATACAATTATTTAGAAGCTCCATTGGGGTGGGGGGGGCTTTGGTCTAAACAGACCCCCGATATCTTACTTTAAAGACAGAGATTCCCAAGTCCCTTCTTCTGTAGCCAAGCAGCAGGGGGAATCTGTCCAGCACATCGCGATTAGGGTGTGCCCAGGCACACCTGGCACACCCTGTGCGCACGCCTATGTAAGGCAGTGCTGGAAAATAATGGTGGCCACAGCAAATATTGACACTTTGGGCCCAATTCAGACATTTTCACCTAGAGTTGTACTCACTTTTGTTGCCAGCGGTTTAGACATTAATTAACATGACAAAATGTGCAAAATTTTAGGGGTGTGAATACTTTTCCAAGGCACTGTAATCGAGAGGAGACAAGGACAGATTGTTGATTCATCAAGTATTATTTTATTGACGGCTGTATACTTAAAGTAGATTTAGCTTAAAAAGTTATTTTCAAAACTATTTAAGGGGAATATAAAGCTAGATATTAGAAGCTGCAGAGAAGTTGTCTCAGGATTTTCGGCATGCAAATATTGTGATACTCATACGCTTGCTGCAAAGACTACAACGTTGAATAGAGATAAGCAAAGAATTAAACATATGCTCCCTCAGTTCACGTTATCTGTTGAGTTGCTGCTCCCCCCTCATCTATATCAACTTGGCACACCAGGCACATGGTCTGGTATCTGTGTGGCTGGGGGCTGCTGGTCCCAACACCCCCTTGACATCTGCAACAATAAACTATATTTATACTTCTGATTGTTTAAATACTGCCTACTTAATACATGGCCTGCCAAAAGCAATTGCAGCGTGAGATCGGTTTTGAAGATAACGACTGGAAGTTGTGCATCAAAATGGGAACTGGCATAGAGAACAATGGCAATCTGCTGATGCATGCACTGATGTGCAGGAAGGTCCTGTCATTGTTCTTAATGGAAATTCCCAACCTCACTCCACCTCATTTTCACTTTGCATTGTAGCTTTAAAATTTAGCTCTCCAATTAGGGATCCTGCAACAAAGAACTTGAGAGTATAATTGCTAAGAGATACGTTTGGGTGTTGAGGTTTGGATGCTGAGCTTTTGATGTTGTTGGAATTTTTAAAGTGATTGTAAAGGCTTGTATTTTGTTTTGTTTTTAACTGCCCTGTGCAGTTGGTTTTGCACAGGGCAGGATGGATCCTCCTCTTCTCGGGTCCCTCTTTGCTGCTCCTGGCCCCTCCCTCATATCGAGGGCCCCCACAGCAAGCAGCTTACTATGGGGACACAAAGTCGAGTCACAGCTCCCTGTGTCCATTCAAACACAAAGCTATGACCTTGCCCCGCCCCCTCTCTCCCCTGATTGGCTAAGTGACTCTGATTGACAACCGTGGGAGCCAATGGCGCCGCTGCTGTGTCTCAGACAATTATAAGGAGAGTCCCTGACGGCTAGGACACTCGTGGACATCCCTAGAGAGAGATGGGGCTCAAGTAATTAGGGGGTGCTGGGGAGGCTGCTACACGCAGAAGGTTTTTTTATCTTAATGCATAGAATGCATCAAGATTAAAAACCTTCTGACTTTACAACTGCTTTATATTAAATTTAGAAGATTAATCTTCACCTTGAAATTGTGTGTGTGGGCCCATGTGGGATATACCATTATACGTCACTTTAGAAACATACTAAACCCAAATTACTGGGCCCTTTACAGTACCCAAACCCTTGGACACATATCATGAAGAGGCAAAGTAAAAATAATAAGATGACCTTATACATGAGCTGCCAAACTGGATGCTGTTTACATGAGTGATTCAACACAAACAGTTCCCAGAACGGGCAGATATAAAATCATACCCCACTATTTACAAGAGAACCATTGTGTAAACCCCCTTCACTGTATATATTACCTTACTTTGTATAGATTGATCCAAGCTAATAAGTATATTTCAGAAATGCAAAATAGACGTGCCTTCTCTTGATTATAGAAAATAAGAGAAATGTGTTTAAAAAAATACTCCACCCCAACGATCCCCACCAGGGACACGCTCACCCCATTTAAAGTGTATATATAGCTAAACCATTTTTTAACCATTTTGGATAGAGTATGGATAGGGTTAAAATCCAAGGACTGAAACAAAAAGAAAGGGAGTCAACTTTCATTCCCCATCAATTCATCTATTAAATTAGATGTGGGCTAGTAACCCTACCAAGTTGTACGCAATGATGCATCCAAAGAGGGGTACAAAATGGAGCTTAACTAAATTCCTTAATGCAGAATGAGTTCAAAAATATTTTATTCTTTAAGACACTATGATGGAAAAAAAGGAAAGAAAAAAACCTGACAAAACACATAACCAAATAAAATACAACAATGTTGTCATAAAATACTACTCTAGTCTAGACTTGCTCCTAGGTTTTATATATACTATACACTCATTGGCCACTTTATTAGGAACATCTTGTTAGTCCTGGGTTGGACCCCCTTTTGCCTTCAGAACTGCCTTAATTCTTTGTGGCATAGACTCAACAAGGTGTTAACATTCCTCAGAGATTTTTGGTCCATATTGACAGGATAGCATCAAGCAGTTGCTGCAGATTTGTTGGCTGCACATTAGAGTTGCATGATTAATCCTGAAAAAAAAAAAAAAAAAAAAAAAAAAATCGGGATCTCGATTCAACCCCCCCTGTGATCTTAATCCGGCATTTCCATGATGCATGTAACAAGTGCAGAGCCGTTCTCTGCACAGTGCTGTAAAAAAAACGGCAACGTTTATCACAACATTGCTCAGCGCTGAGATAAAAATAAATATTGTATTCATTTGTTTTTTTGATGAAAGGGATGAACTTCGGTCTGTAAATGAGGTCAGTTTAACCACTTAAAGATTATGCCTTTTTCTTACACGTGTTGCTTACAAGTTAAAATCAGTATTATTTTGCTAGAAAATTACTTAGAACTCCCAAACAATTTATATATATATATATATAGATATAGATCTATATCTATATCCAAATATAGAGAATTGTGATCTATATTCTAAGCAAAAAAATCGTAATTCTAATTTTATGCAGAATCGTGTAGCTCTACTGCACATCCATGATGCAAATCTCCCATTCCACCACATCCCAAAGGTGCTCTATTGAATTTAGATCTGGTGACTGTGGAGGCCATTGAAGTGCAGAAATCTCATTGTCATGTTCAAGAAAACAGTTGGGAGATGATTCAAGGATTAGGGAGATCCCACTACTAAATGGACATAGTATTTGTCCAATAACACATCCTAATTATATCATGCACAAAAAGAATCCTAACTACTATTTAAAGGACTTTGTCTGTACTATTAACCACTTCCATACCGCGTCTATTCTGGCACTTCTCTCCTTCATGTAAAAATCATATTTTTTTTTGCTAGAAAATTACTCAGAACCACCAAACATTATATATATTTTTTTTAGCAGACACCATAGGGAATAAAGTGGCGGTCATTGCAACTTTTTATCTCACATGGTATTTGCGCAATAATTTTTCAAACATTTTTTAGGGGGGGAAAAAAAAATGGTTTCATGAATTAAAAAATAACAAAACAGTAAGGGTAGCCCAATTTTTTGTATAATGTGAAAGATGATGTTACACCGAGTAAATAGATACCTAACTTGTCACACTTTAAAATTGCTCATGGAATGGCACCAAACTTCGGTACTTAAAAATCTCCATAGGCAACATTTTAAATTATAACATTAGGTGTTGCGCTTACATCAACATTTGTTGCTGTGGATACAAATAGTGCTAATGATACCCAGTACACACCCTAATTAATTAGGAGGTATCAGGCAATGTGCAGAATCATGACAAAAACAATCATAGAAAAATTGTGTTAAAACAGTGACAGGTTCCTAGTACATAAAAAACACACCAATAGTGTCACACTAATTGCAGCATGAATCCTTCAGCGAGAGAAACCCCACAATATAGGTTTTATGTAAGTAGCGAGAGAAATAGTCCTTTGCTGCTACCAATGTAAGGTGTACTTCAGCCCCCCTCATCATGATTCTGAAGCTGAGCTTATCTTGATCTGGGGTTTCGTGAGTGCAATCTTCGTATTGCCTATTTGTTTGATCCTGCTTATACAGTTTTGCACTATGTTTTGTTTCCTTTTTCCTTGCATGAGCTGACATACCCTGGTTGATTAGAAGACAAGGGGCTAAAGTACACCTTACATTGGTAGCAGCAAAGGACTATCTCTCTCACTACTTACATAAAACCTATATTGTGGGGTTTCTCTCGCTGAAGGATTCATGCTGCAATTAGTGTGGCACTATTGGTGTGTTTTTTATGTACTAGGAACCTGTCACTATTTTAACACAATTTTTCTATGATTGTTTTTGTCATGATTCTGCACATTGCTTGATACCTCCTAATTAATTAGGGTGTGTACTGGGTATCATTAGCACTATTTGTATCCACAGCAACAAATGTTGATGTAAGAGCAACACCTAATGTTATAATTTCACTATTGGTTTTGTACACCTCTGTGTATGCAGCTATATCATTAGGTTATTTTTGTTGTGTAGTTTTTTCTGTTGATTGATTTAGGTAGTAGCGCTGTAGTACCACTCTTGACATTTTAAATGTATTTACAGGTTACCAATTTAGAGTTACAGAGGAGGTCTAGTGCTAGAATTATTGCTCTCGCTCAAACGCACGTGGCGAAACCTCACATGTGTGGTTTGAACGGCGTTTACATATGTGGGTGGGACTTGCGTGTGCGTTAGATTCTGAGCGCGAGCTAACGGGGACAGGGGCGTTTTAAATTTTTTACTTTAATTTTTACACTTTTTTTTTATCACTATTATTCCTATTACAAGGAACGTAAACATCCCTTGTTTACGTTCCTCTTTATGGAGAGTTGCGGGGTCAATAAGACCCCACATCTCTCCTCCAGGCTGGAAAGCATGAGATCGTGGAAAAAAATTCACTGATCTCATGCTTTCAGCCGCGATTGCGGCTTTGTTTACTTCCAGGTACCCGGGCATGACGCCATAACGTCGCGCCCGGTCCTCCGACGGCCATAGAGATGACCGGTGACCATGTAGTCACCGGAAATCTCTATCCTCCCCATTCGGCGGTGGTCGATTCGTTCTCTGGGCCTCCGATGGCACGGGAGAGCCCGAAGAAGCACCTGATGACAGGAGATGTCCCCTCCCGCTGCTTATAAGAACGATCAAGCAGTGGAACCGCCGCTATGATCATTCTCATCATGCACAGAATCGCCGCCTGAAAAGAAAGATATCTGAATGATGCCTGTAGCTGCAGGCATCATTCAGATATCCCCACACAAAGTATAGGTAGGGAAGTGGTTAGAATAAAATATCAATAATTTTATTGTACAAAGATTAAAATCCTCTCAATGACATGGAAAAACATGTAAATACATAACACAATTGTAGAAAAAATTACTAGTAAAAAAAAAAAAAATTATAATAAAAATGACATAAATCTATACCCTATTTTGTAGATGCTATAACTTTCGCGCAAACCAATCAATATACGCTTATTACGTGTTTTTTTTTATCAAAAATATGTAGAATACTTCTCAAAATTGATACTCTTTTTGTTTATTGCACAAAAAATAAAAACCACAGTTCAAATTTAAAATCGCCACCAACTCCATCTCCCAAAAACCGAAACACTCAATAACAACACAATGGACAAGATCTCAGAAGAAACTACACTCTGAAGTCTTCAAAACCACACTATCAAAAACATGAATGCTAAATCAAAACCAATCAACGGAACAAACACCTAACTTCTTAAACAAAGCATTAGTACAAACAGCAGACACAGTCGCTCCGAGATGCAGAGCACTCATCCGCAGAAACAATTTGGGCTGGTTTAATGACACTCTTACTCTACTGAAGCAAGAACGCAGAAGAGCTGAAGGAGCCTGGAGAAGAAACCCAACAAAGGAAAACCACACAAACTACAAAGCACTCACTAAGATATACCAAAAAGCAATCTTCAAAGCAAAAAAATAACATTTCTCAAACACCATCTCAAAAGCCCTAAACCAACCTTGTGAACTTTTCAAACTAGTCGCTCAGACTATGAACCCTACCTGCCTAGAGCCTCCAGCAAACAAAACACAAGAATTCAGTAATGAGCTATCGGATTTTTTATCAACAAAATCGAAAACATTCGGGAAATAATTCAACAGAAAAAAACAAAC
This sequence comes from Rana temporaria, assembly GCF_905171775.1. NCBI lineage: Eukaryota > Metazoa > Chordata > Amphibia > Anura > Ranidae > Rana > Rana temporaria. The sequence goes on from NC_053498.1 coordinate 82,037,916, forward strand.
AACCTTACAAAATCGACAACATTTTCGCTGGTCCCGATCACCATTGACACCACCAAAAACATTGTTAGAAGCCTCAGAGACAGCACATTACCAAATTATTACAAAACTCCTGAAAGAATGTACCGACATCTTGGCACCCACCATAACACATCTTGTAAATCAATCATTCAAAGAAGGTGTTATTCCGATCTCCCTCAAGCAAGGCATAATCAAACCTCTCCTAAAGAAACCCAATCTCGACCCCAAAGACCCAAACTACCGCAGACCGATAACAAGTCTTAACACCATCTCAAAGATCATTGAGAAAGCAATAGTACAACAGCTACAACTCCATTTGGACTCCCACAAACTTTTGGACCCACTACAATCAGGCTTCTGCCCAGGCCATGGCACAGAAACAGCCCTTCTCAAAATATGGGATGAAGCCCTTGAAGTAGCAGATGACGGAGAATCATGTCTCCTTGTGCTGCTGGACCTAAGTTCAGCATTCAACACTGTAGACCACAAACCTCTACTCTTTCGCCTGAAAGAAGTAGCTGGAGTCGCAGACTCTGACCTACCCTGGTTCGCATCCTTCCTAGAAAATCGTTCACAGACAGTGAAACTAGGAGCCTTCACCTCTGAAACTCGTACAATTTCTTGCGGAGTCCCTCAAGGATCACCCCTGTCACCCGTGCTCTTTAACATCTACCTCCGTCCACTCTTCAAAATCATCAGCAAACAGGACCTGTGCTACCACTCATACGCTGACGACACTTAACTCTACATTCGCATCACCGGGAAAATAGACCAATATCACGGACTGGAAAATAGCCTTACATTGATCAATGATTGGATGACTGAGAGCTCCCTTAAACTCAATAGATCCAAAAAAGAACTTCTCCTCCACGCAAACCAAAAGATAAGACTTCATGGACACCACCCACCATCCTTGGACAAACTATTACCCAGAGCACCAAAGCCAAAAGTCTCGGAGTCATCTTTGATTCGGAGATGTTGATGGATTCACAAATAGGATCAGTAGTCAGTGGATCTCACCATCTCCTCCGCCTGCTGCGTAGACTCATCCCCTTCATCCCAGAAGAGGAAATAGCAGTAGTAGTTGGAACAATCATCAATTCCCGACACACAAACTCCCTCTACATAGGACTACCTAAATACCAGATTTTGCGCCTACAAGTCGTCCAGAACACGGCAGCAAGGCTGGTAACGGAAAAAATCCTGGGAATCCATCACCCCTTCACTGAGGACCCTTCATTGGCTAACCGTAAAGGATCGGATCACATTCAAGACCCTCTGTCTCACCCACAAGTGCACACAAGGAAACGCTCAATACTTATGCGGGAAAATAAAACACTACACCCCCAATCGCGCTCTCCAATCAACCAACCAAAACCTCCTCCACATCCCAAAGTCCCGCTACAAATCGAAGGAGAACGAAGATTTGCAGTCCAAGGACCACGGCTATGCAATGCTCTACTCACGGACATCCGCATGGAGGAAAACCATCGGGCCTTCAGGAAAAATCTTAAGACCCACCTCTTCTGAAGGATTAGGACATCACTGGATGCAAAGCGCCTTGAGGCGATTTAGTTCGCATTTGTAGCGCTATACAAGTTATTCACTCACTCAGGTGATCAAATACCACCAAAAGTAAGCTCTATTTGTGGAAAAAAGTACATCAATTTTGTTTGGGTACAACGTCGTAAGACCGCACAATTGTCAGTTAAATCAAGGCAGTGACGTATCGCACAGAATGGCCTGCCCATTAAGGGGGCAAATCCTTCCAGTCCTTAAGTGGTTAAAACACAACTGTTTATTGAAGTGTTTCTAAACCCATAACCTGAATTTACTATATGTGATCTCCCACAGTACACAGAACATGGGAATATAATTATTTTAGGAAATATAAGCTGCTAAATACCTTTTCTCATCAGTAGTATATAGCAGCCATGTGACTTATATTAGTTCCTAGTAAAGCTTGTAGGAGGAGTTTTCATTCTCCCTGACCCTGTCTGGACATAGCCGACTGTCCCTGTGCTGGTCACATGCACTATCCCAAGTGTAGCGCCCCCTTACTTTCAGTATGGTCACTACACTAAAGTTAGTGGGGAATGGGAGAGTTATTTTGCTCCCATTCACAGATTGCTAAATTTGGACTTCTCCAGAAATGTCCACTGGGTCAGTCTGTGCTCCAGGGATGCGGTACCATCCCTGGTTCCACCTTCAGGGTGCGCGCATCCATGGACCCCGCCAGCGCGGCCCACCTGGCCAAATTTGCAGGCTACACAGAACCTCATCCAGAGGTGAAAAGGGACTCCAGTGACTTACTGGGTCCCCAGTTCTATTTAGAGGATCTCAGGCTGGGTGCCGTTCGATTGGGTTGTCGGCTTGAGGAGAACCCGGAGGCAGGTTGTCCAACAGGGCTTGAACGAACTAATCGGGAATCTGGTGACTGGAATGCTGACAGGTATGCTTTGCTATCATCCGGTGACCTATGCTAAAACTTACTGGGAGGATTCGCTCCAATCATCCATTTAGCTCGCTTAAAGTAATAGGCCTGTGGCAGAGGCCCTAGAGTCAGGTCTGTGAGAAAGGCCTGTTCCTCCCAGCGAATTCAAAGTGACACTTCCGCTGCCAGACTAGTGAGAGGGGTCTGTCCGGGGGCGCTTCACCCACTCTAGCTAGAGTGGCGACGAATCACAAATTGACATTGATCAAATTGGTAGTGAAGAAAAGGCCGCCTACTTAACTACCCCCACTGCGCTCAGCTGGAGAAAAGAGCACTGAGCAATATTTAGCTGCTGCTATTATGTGAATAGAATAAAATAAATATATATACGTGTAGTGACACCTATCTCTGAATCTGTATCAATAAATATATAAAGCAGCGCTTAGATAAATTAAAACATATATAAATGAATAAACATATAACTTAAAATGAATAAGTAAATGAGTGAATAACCACCCTATATGTGAATCCAAAATCATACCGTGAAAATTAGGCAGTTATATCTATAATCCATGAATTTAATGAGTGTTGGTGAATCTAAAGTTCATAAGTGTTGATTTCTTAAGGATCTTCAAGTAATCTTCCATCACACCAGAGTGTTTCAGTGAATCCTCCACCCTTCAGAAATGCGCACTCACCACAATAGGCCTCACACTCTCGTGTTTTGGCATATAAGCATAGACAGGACCACTCAGATCAATTGATAGGAATCCGTTCCAAATAGTGGTCACTAAGTCACTATCTGAATCTCTTTTGAACTATTCAGACGTGTGACGCATTGAGCTGATTCAGGCACCAGGAAGTATCAGTCATTACACCACGCTACAAGGGCTGTGAGTACATTTAGGCTGTTCGTCGGTCCGCCGTGACCACTGGTTCACCTGGAGAAGATTTTGGCAATACTTTGTTTTGATTTGGAGTGATTCACCGCTTGTTTAAAGAGAGTGTTTGTGAGTGCATATTTTGAAGAATTTTACATGGTGTTTTATTAAAGCTGCTTTTACGGTATTACACTATTGTGCACCCTTTTTTTTCTTCATTACTTATGTGGAAACAATTCTTGTATTCCTATCAATTGATCTGAGTGGTCCTGTCTATGCTTATATGCCAAAACACGAGAGTGTGAGGCCTATTGTTGTGGTGAGTGCGCATTTCTGAAGGGTGGAGGATTCACTGAAACACTCTGGTGTGGTGGAAGATTACTTGAAGATCCTTAAAGAAATCAACACTTATGAACTTTAGATTCACCAACACTCATTAAGTTCAGGGATTATAGATATAACTGCCTAATTTTCACGGTATGATTTTGGATTCACATATAGGGTGGTTATTCACTCATTTACTTATTCATTTTAAGTTATATATTTATTCATTTATGTATGTTTTAATTTATCTAAGCGCTGCTTTATATATTTATTGATACACTGTTCACAGATAGGTGTCACTACACGTATATATATTTATTTCACAAATTGACATTACTGAGAGCAGGACTGCTCGGTTCATATCCAGGCCTGATACCGCAAAGTTCTCCCTTTCTCTTCATCAACCCTGTCTTCCTATTTGATGTTGATGTTGATGTTGGTCGTGTTGACCAGGAAATAAAGCATTGGAAAACCTTTATTCAATGTCTGGACCTTCGCTCACTGCTTTGTTCTCCAACTGCACCCCTAGACCACATTAAGGTAACTTAATATGCCGATCCCAACAACAAATCAGCGGCTCCTTCGGGGGTAGCGCTACACAAGAAAAAAACAAAACTCTCTATCAATACTGAGCATGTGCAGCCCATCCCCTGGCTCTGTAAATATCAGGTTATTTTTTTGGAGACAGTGGAAGAAGAGGAGGATCAGAGAGACAGGATCAAAAAGCCTTTACACACAATGCAAAGAATTGACCCCTTAGGTTCCACTGTGAGTATACCAAGCATGCTTTACTACATATACAGACTGATTTTACTGTTGTGGGTTTAGTAACACTTTAACAACAGTATACACAAAGGCCCGGATTCAGAGAGCAGTTACGACGGCGTATCTCCGGATACACCATCGTAACACTAAGTTGCGGGGTCGTATCTATGCGACTGATTCATAGAATCAGTTACGCATAGATTTCCCTAAGATCCGACCGGCGTAAGTGTCTTACACCGTCGTATCTTAGGCTGCATATTTACGCTGGCCGCTAGGTGGCGCTTGCGTATATTTACGCGAGGAATATGCAAATTAGGTAGATACGCCGATTCAGAAACGTACGTTCGCCCGGCGCATTTTTTGACGTCGTTTACGTTAGGCTTTTTCTGGCGTAAAGTTACCCCTGCTATATGAGGGGTATCCTATGTTAAGTATGGACGTCGTTCCCGCGTCGAATGTTGAAAATGTTCCGTCGTTTGCGAATAGGGCTGTACGTAAGTTACGTTCACGTCTAAAGCATTGACGATTTGCGGCGTAATTTCGAGCATGCGCACTGGGATTCTTTCACGAACGGCGCATGCGCCGTTCGTAAAAAACGTCAAATACGTGGGGTCACACTTAATTTAAATAAAACACGCCCACACCATCCACATTTGAATTAGGCGGGCTTACGCCGGACCACATACGTTACGCCGCCGTAACTTAGGGCGCAAGTTCTTTCTGAATACGGTACTTGCGCCCTAATTTACGGCGGCGTAACGTATCCGAGATACGTTACGCCCTCCGAGAGATAGGCAGATCTCTCTGAATCTGGGCCAAGGTCTTTGTTCTAAACACACAGTTTAGTTAGTAGGATAAAAATGGGGAAGAGTAGCCTCAATTTCTTAAAGTGGAGTTCCACCCATAAATATAACATTACATCAGTAGTTTTAAAAAAATGTCATTAGTCCTTTAAGATTTTATTTTTTAGATGCCTTCAAAGTGTTGTTGCTAGGCAGAATAGTTAATCTTCCCTCTTCCTGCAGCTAGGTGCTTAAGCTTCCTAACCTACACCGCACAGACTCCTGGGAATGTAGTGGGTGTAACTTTCCAGGAGTCTGTGCACTCCCCAGTCTCAAGGAATCATGTGACTTGGACAGTACAGGTGCTGAAACCTGATCTGAAACCTTTTACACTGCTTGTGCAGCACTGAGCATGTGCGAGATCTGCAAGACTGAAATCCAGGCTTCAGGATGCCCACACTTAAAGCAGAGTTCCGGCCACAATTTAACTTTTTAAATATGAATACCCCTGTAATACACAAGCTTAATATATTCTAGTAAAGTTAGTCTGTAAACTAAGGTCCGTTTTGTTAGGTTGTTACAGCATTTAGACACTTTATAAAATAGAAATTGACTGGGGGCCATCTTAAGTGTGGGCATCATGAAGCCAGACTGTATGACTTCCTGGATTTCACAAGCAGTGTAATAGGTTTCAGATCAGGTTTCAATAGCAACGGGAGTGTCAGACAGGGCTGGACTGGGACAAAAATTTGGCCCTGGACTTCATCCAGACTGGCCCACTTTGACATGTCTCTCCTATGGTGGCCGGACAACTCCCGCACCCCCCCCCCAGGCCACCCGCACCCCCTCTCCCCCTTCACTAGCCACTAGCCGTTCTACTTTATTAGAGTAGAATGGCTGGTACTGGTACTCTTTTAGGCAGTACCAGTAGGAAAGCTAGACATTATTTCACCCGGGGCAAAGAATCAGTTCGGTGCCCCCCCCCCCCCCCATGGGACAAGATTATTCAGAAGTGAGAAACTCCCAGGCCATAGCTGTTGAGTAAGCTGTCTGTCCCCTCCCCCATGCTCCTCTGTCGTCCCACCTGCTCCTCTGGCCCCCCCCCTGATTCTCTGGTCCCCCCCCAGGTGAGTGCTGCGGGGAGGGAGAGACAGAGGAGCGGAGGGGGGCAGTGGTCCGCTGTCACTGAAGCCGGCCCACTGAGCCATCGGCCCACCGGGAAACTCCCTGTAGTCCCAATGGCCAGTCCATCCCTGGTGTCAGAGAAAGTTGCCGCCCCTTATCTATGCAAACCTCTCCTCCCCTCCTCCTTCCAGGAACCAGTAAATATACTAAATAATTTGTTCCTGTGCAGATATATCTACATAACAAAATGATTTTATATATATATATATATATATATATATATATATATATATATATATATATATATATATATATATATATAAAATCTAGTATATGTATACACACACCACATATATAACAAGACATGTGCACTGTCAATAAATTCATTTTCTTTAGTTTCGTTTCGCATTAGCCGTTATTTCGTATTTTGTGCCCGAAACTCAATTCGGACTCGTACGCTCATAATGAGCACAGCAGGAGTACAGCCACAGGAAGTCAGCACAGAACAGGGATGGTGGGAACCCTTCATGAGGGGTTCCCACCATCCCTGCACTGACTTCCTGTGGCTGTACTCCTGCTGTGCCCATTATGAGGGGTTCCCACCATCCCTGTACTGTGCTGCATCGTCCCCGGTGCCCCGCATCGGCCCCAGCACCACGCATTGGCCCCCGGCACCCCGCATCGGCCCCAGCACAGCACCCCGCATCAGCCCCGGCACCCCGCATCGGCCCCGGCACAGCACCCCGCATCGGCCTCCCGCATTGACCTCGACACCCCGCATCGGCCCCGGCACCCCGCATCGGCTCCGGCTCCCCGCATTGGCTCCGGCACCCCGCATCGGCCCCAGCACCCCGCATTGGCCCCTGTACCCTGCATCGGCCTCTGTACCCCGCATTGGCCCCGGCCCCCCGCATCGGCCCCGGCCCAGCACCCCGCATCGGCCCATGTACCCCGCATCGGCCCCAGCATAGCACCCCGCATCGGCACAGTGAGGGCAGTTACAGGCACAATGAGGGCACAGTGAGGCAGTGTTGGGCACAGTGAGGGCACAGTTACGGGCACAGTGAGGCAGCGTTGGGCACAGTGTTGGGCACAGTTACGGGCAGCGTTGGGCATAGTGAGGCAGCGTTGGGCACAGTGTTGGGCACAGTCAGGGCACAGTGAGGGCAGCGTTGGGCACAGTTATGGCACAGTGAGGGGCACAGTGAGGGCAGCGTTGGGCACAGTGTTGGGCACAGTGAGGGCAGTGTTGGGCACAGTGGATGGCAAGCTCCGCTCTCCCACTAACTCTGTGACACCAGTGCAGAGTGGGGAGAGTTACAGATGATCAGGATGACAGAGCGCATCTCTGATAGATCTGTATGTGAGTACACTGATCGTAGTACAGCCCCGCCTCCCTGCACCAGAATTGTAACAGACAGTGCAGAGCGCGCTGTTTCAATGTACAGGGAGGCGAGGCAGTACTACTAGCGGTGTTCTCAGATACAGATCTATCAGAGATGCGCTCTGTCATCCTGATGATCTGTATCTCCGCGAGACAGATAGCGGGCGGGTGGTGGAGGCGGGAGGACGGGGGCGGTGCTAGCAGGGGGGAGTTGGAGAGGAGGAAGAGGACACCACCTCTATGGGCGGCACTGCCCTCCCGCCCCCCGAGATTCAACTACGGCGGCGCTCGTTCAGCCCAGCCTCCTGGGATTGATGACACACATCTCCCAGGAGGCATAGCAGCGCTGGATGCGGCGGAGAAGCAATACCACCGCAACGGTGAAACAAACTCACAGGAATAAAACCGTGAATTTTTCAAACAAAAAAAAAAAAAAACATGCCAATTCTATTTAAGGGGGCAGTGTTAATTAGAATGCAAAGAAGTTGAAAAATAGGGTGGAACTCCGCTTTAAGATTGCCCCAGTCAATTTCTATTTTATAAAGTGTTTAAATGCTGTAACAACCTAACAAAACGGACCTTAGTTTACAGACTAACTTTACTAGAATACATTAAGCTTGTGTATTACAGGAGTATTTATATATAAAAAGTGAAATTGTGGCCAGAACTCCGCTTTAACTGTAGGTCACAGTGTCATATTATGTACATTATGTTCTGTATATTTGTGTTCAATGCTTATCTATGATATTGAGTTGTTCCATTGTAATAGTATATTGTGGTATTAAACATGTCTGATAAACTGCCATCACTTGTTACTATCAAATGACAAGGTGGCCATACATTACAAATGACACCTTAATAAGGTAATACTAAATGGTTTACTAAACATTTGTGCAGTCTGTATTTGCACCATGTCCTTGAATTTTAGGAGTTTAAACTGTAAGAATAATGAGTTTGTGTGATCCCTATATCCTGCCCCATAAATAATCCGAATTACTTTCTTTTGCATTATGCTTAATGGATATATATATGCTAGTTATATAATTACTGTCCCAAACCTCTGCACAATATTTAAGATTTGGAAGAATTATTGAACTATTCAAAATGCGGAGTTATTTATAATCCAGAATATGTCTTACTTTATTTAATACTGCTATGCTTGTGGACACTTTGAACTGCACATGCTTAATATGTGATGTCCAACAGATATCATCTATGATCACCCCAAGAAAAATTATTTCATTAACTCTTGATATTAACCCCTTCCATCTGAATATCTATTTGTATGTTAATTCTGCAGTTCCAAAAGTTATTACTCTTGTTTTGTTCAGGTATGATAATTTATTTATATCAAATCATAATTTCAATTTACTCAATTCTGTATTAATCACCTGTATTAGAGACTGCAAATCACTGCCTGAACAAAACATTTTAGTATCATCAGCAAATAACACCATCTTCAAAACTTTTGATACCATACATAAATCAATGATATGAAGAATAAACAATTTAGGGCCCAACACTGACCCCTGCAGGACGCTACAAGTAATGTCCAAAATGATGAACAATAATCACCAAATCTCACAACCTGCCTCCTGTTAGTCAAATAACTCCTCAACCAGTCTAACACTTTACCCCAATACCATAACTTTTCAATTTATTAAATAATATGTCATGGTTTTTGTGCGAAATGCTTTTTTTAAGTCTATGAATAACCCAACTAAATAATATTTCTGGTCTATTGAACTTGTAATTTCCTCAATTGAATCTAAAATGCCAGTGTGTCAGGTCACATTAGGCCAGGTGACAGATGCACACCGTTGGGGTCAGGAGTGCACTTCTATGATAGTGGACCCTACGGCTGACTGCTGCGGATGGAACCCTGGGTGGTGCAGGAAGGCAGGTCTACTGGGGCGCCAACACGGGGTGCAGAGTCTAAGAGTTAGCAGGTGTTCACCAGAGCCTCTAGTGGCGAGGATGGACTACGCTGCAGCTGACTCCAGGGTCTCCCAGCTCACGCTAGGCTATAGGAGGATAAGCTAAAGGTCGGGGCGACTAGCAGACAAGGATAAACGGAGAACAAGCCAAAGGTCAAGGGTCACAAGCAAGCAGGGATAGTCGAGAACGTGCCAAAGGTCAGGGTCACAAGCAGGCGGGGATGGTCAGGAACACGCCAAGATCGGTAACAGAGACAAATGTAGAGCACACGGCAAGCAGGAAACAGGAAACCAAACACACAATATTGCACGGCAAGGCAGGCTTGGAGAATACAGTGTTAACCTCCTTAGCGGTAATCCCGAGTCTGGCTCGGGGTAAACTTTGTATACCAAAAGCGGTATCCCCGAGTCAGACTCGGGGCCGCCTCGCAGCATCCACAGGCACAAGTTACTTACCTTGTCCCTGGATCCTGCGATGCATCCCCGCTGTGTGAGCGAGCAGCGTCCTCGCTTGATTCACACAGTGCCGTGTGCTGCTGATCTCTGTTCCCTGCGACGTTACGATGCACGGGGGCGGAGAACGGCGCCAAATAAAAAAAAAGTAAATCAACACTATACATACAGTACTGTAATCTGTAAGATTACAGTATACTGTATGTAAAAAATACACACCCCCTTTGTCCCTAGTGGTCTGCCCAGTGTTCTGCATGCACTTTTATAAAATAAAAACTGTTCTTTATGCCTGCAAATTGTCCATAGCAACCAAAGGTGTCTCTTTATGTCAAAAGTGATTTTAGAGCATCTAGAAAACAGCGATAATAAATTATAATCACTTGCAGTATTGAGCGATAGTGATTTGTGGGGAAATTCGTCATAAAAAAATAAAAAGTAATGACAGCGAAAATTCTGCAACTGAGCAAATTTCAGTGTTTTTGATTTGATTACATTATTGAATCATTTTTATTATAATTACATTATTATTAGTTATAATTATTTATAGTTATTTATTATATTATAATTTATGATTTTGTGTTTCAAACTTTATCATACCCAGGATGTCTACTAGACTCTTGTTTGGACAGATTTAAGCGAGTTATTCCTAAGAATTACAGGCCTACAGTATAAAACGCCAAATTTCCATGCAAAATAATTGTACCGCTTTTGGTACAAAATTCCAGACATAATCATACCGCCAGGGAGGTTAAACAGTGGTTCCTGTTGAGGCTAGGGTGGAGCCACACTGAGGGAAGATTACTTAACCATGCAGGTGTAAGAGAGCAAGCCCTAAGGCTGATACACAGACAAGGTAAGAGACAGACAGGTCATGAAAGTATTACTGCAAGGTCATGACACAGTGATCTTGCTCTATTTGATCTAAATCCATATTGATCTTCAGTGAGTAATTTATATTTTTCTATACATTTGTTCAACCGGTTATTAAAATATTTGGTAATATGGTAGTAAAAGTGGTAGTAATGATGAATGCCTATAGTTTGTGAAATGGTGTCTGTTCCCTGACTTGCTTTTTTCATTTTATTTGGAAATATGCCAGTTTGGAATGACAAGTTATGCTGCATACACACAACCAGATTTTCCATCGGAATAAACGGAATTCTGCTCAAGCTGTCTTGCATACACACAGACACACCAAATTCCGACCGTCAAAAACGCAGTGACGTACAACACTATGACGAGCAGAGAAAAATTAAGCTTAATGCTTCCGAGTATGCATCAAATTGTTTCCGAGCATGCGTGTTTTTCTTTCCGTCGGAATTCCATACAGACGAACGGAAAAAGTCCAATGGGGCATACACACGGTCGGAATATCCGATGAAAAAATTTCGTCTGCCTTTTTTTATCGGAAACTCAGTGTGTGTATGCGGCATTACAGTTATGTAGTAAAGGTTTTGAAATGCCCTAAATCACCCTTTTAACAATGGTCATATCAATGCCATCACAGTCAGTAGATATTTTATTTGTGAATTTAGCAACATTATCTATCATTTCTCTTTCATTGACTGCTGTGAGGAACATTATATCAAATTTCTATCTAAAAAATTGTCCAGGGATTTGTCCTGCAAGATCAGGTCCAATACTCACAAAGAATGTCTTGAAACTATTAACTACTTCATTCATATTATATTTTTTATTTTTATCAATAATAAAATCATAAGCATTTACAGTGTGAATTAAAGCGGAGCTCCACCCTCAAATTAAACTCTGCATCAGCACTTTTAAAAAAAAAATCATTAGCCGAGTAAAAAAAAAAAATAATAATTTTTACATACTTTAAAACGGTTGTTGCTAGGCAGACTTTCTAATCTGCCTTCTTCCTGCACCGCGGTCGTTTTCCTCTGCCTACACCGCACAGACTCCTGGGATTGGTGTGTCACCTCCCCCTCCTAGTCACTAGTCACGCAGTATAACAGTAACACCCCCCTCCCCCCTGAGACTCACTTGCGGCACCCGCGGATTACCCCCCCCCCCCCTTAACTTTTAGTGGGCGATGTCATTTTTTTTAATTATCAACTTTTAATGTCATTTACTTTCAGCGATCAGCAATCCCTATCCCCCCCCCGCATATCAACTTTTAATGGGTTATTTCAGGAGAGGTTTGCATAAGGGGCGGCAACTTCGTCTGACACTGCCGTTGCTGTGGAAACCTGACCTGAAACCTATTACACTGCTTGTGCAGCACTGAGCATGTGCAAGATCTGCAAAGCGGAAATCCAGGAAGTAATACAGTCTGGCTTCATATGCCCACACTTAAGATGGCCACGGCCTAATGCTAGTTTATAAAGTTTCAAAATGCTGTAATAACCTAACAAAACGGACCTTAGTTTACAGACTAACTTTACTAGAATACATTAAGCTTGTGTATTACAGGGGTATTTTTATTTAAAAAGTGTAATTTTGGCTGGAACTCCGCTTTAAGTTATGGCCTTCCACTACCCAATATTATGACACTGTTTTTTCAAAAAAAAAATTGTGGCAATTTGCGCATGCGTCAGCGTGCGCACTGTGATGACGTTTGGCCATCACCCAGCATAAAAGGAGCCATGAATGGTGCATTATTTCAGGCACCTATTAATTTGGGGTAACGCCTTTCCACACCTCACCTTTGGACCGATTAGGTTTCCGTGTTTTTTTTTCTCTTAGAGAGTTTTTGGGTCTATTTAGACCTGAACAGGGATTCAAGTAGCGGCGAGTCTTTGGAATTGGGCAGGGAGTGACCCGGCTAGTTACACACCGGAAGATTCTGGGCCTTTATTCTCCAATTCCCTGGTAACTATTTATTTTTTCTTAATTTTTTTTTGTACCCGGACACTGCTTTGTTTACTTAAAGCGGATGTGCCATGGGAACAAAATATTAAAAGCAAGCAGCTACAAATACTGCAGCTGCTGACTTTTAATATTAGGACACTTACCGGTCCTGGAGTCCAGCGCCGATCGCAGCAGAGCACGAGCGATCGCTCGTCACTCTGCTGCTCCCCCCGCCATCCACGCTGAGGGAACCAGGAAGTGAAGCGCTGCGGCTTCACTGCCCGGTTCCCTACGGCGCATGCGCGAGTCGCGCTGCGCCCGCCGATTGGCTCACACGCTGTGTGCTGGGAGCCGAGTGTTCCAGACAGACGGGATGTGACGGAATGCCCGTCTTTTGCCCGTAGCGTGTGGCCGGAAGTGGGTGCAAATACCTGACTTTAGACAGGTATCTGCACCCCCTTCCCCCCTGAAAGGTGTTAAATGTGACACCGGAGGGGGGGAGGGTTCCGATCAGCGGGACTCCACTTTAGGGTGGAGAACCGCTTTAAGGTACAGGCTAGTGATTCCTGTTTTGAACACCACTACATATCCCCAATTTGCATGGGTCCTTCTACTCCACCTCGTCCACCTACCTAGGACCTTGGATACTTTGGCTCCTCTTCCTTTCGCCCCCTCCTTAGGTCACCAGCCATTGCAAGGCAGTTTGTTTGGTTCCATCCACATATGGATGCCAAAAATGTGCGAAGTGGTCATTCGGTGATTGAGTATACTAGATAATACATTTATACACAACATAGATACTACTCTACTCCTATTTGTTTTTATGACTAGGTCATGAGGGACGCTACTCCATCCCCACTCAACTCTATAACTAAGAAAAGGGGGTCCATTTCCAGTTTATTACATGGTTTGGTATGCTATCCGTCTTCCATATGTTACATCAGTTCAACAAGTCTTAGGCCGCATTCACACGGTCGGACAAAACCGATGAGAATGGACCGAGGTTCAGTTTCATCGGTCCAAACCGACCGTGTGTATAGCCCATCGGTCTGTTGTTCTTCGGTCCAAAATTTTAAAACATGCTTCAAAATCGAACCGATGGCCCGCTGCCCGATCAGTCCAAACCGATTGTTAGTACAGAAAGCATCGGTTCAAAACCCGCGCATGCTCAGAATCAAGTCGACGCATGCTTGGAAGCATTGAACTTCGTTTTATTCAGCACGTCGTGTGTTTGACGTCACCGCGGTCTGACCCGATCGGTTTTTGAACGATGGTGTGTACGCACATCAGGCCACTTCAGCGGTGAACCGATGGAAATGGCCCATCAGGCCATTCTCATCGGTTTGGAACGACCGTGTGTACGCGGCCTTAACCTATTGCCCATATTTTGTGTACAGTTTTTTATGACGTGTATTTTATAATTTTTTACTGTAAACAGAATCACCATTTGCACTACTCTTCCTCCGTGGCCCCTGATGACGGTCGACAACCAGAAACGCGTCGGGCACACACATCACCCACTAGGAGAGTGCTATTTTGTCTACTTGCCATTGTTTGTGGCACATGTACTGTTTTAGTGTTATTGTTTTTGTATTTGTACACTTGTTGCTTTCACATGCACCATAGGTGCCTACTGTGTGCTTTGACATCAAGTGCCAGTTTTTGTACGAATTTCCCATTAAAGATCGTTTTTTACCTTTACATTTTGTTTGGCCTTTAAAATCCCACTTAGGGGGAGATATTCTCTTTTTTGTTTTTTCTCCGTCGGAGTTGCACAGAGAATAGGAATTTCCGACCATTGTTTTTTCCATCAGAAAAAATAAAACATGTTCTATTTCTAAACACCGATGGAAAAAAGTCAGATGGACTTTTGATGAGGATGAGGCCCTGATACAACCTCAGGGCTAACCCATTCTGCCGTTTGATTCAAATTAATATGGAGAGACTGTGCAATCCATAGACAAAAAAAGATCACAACTCCCCTTTCCAGCTTCTCAGCTCAAAGAGGAGGGTTATGGCCCACACAGCTTCCTTTTATTAAAAGCATAGAATCACAAATACATACATTTGATTGGTTCACATTATACACACACACCCATCGACCCTCCCCCTCCTTGTGACGGCTGTAGCACATGGCACGCATTGCTAACGTCCAGGAGCAAAGGGCAAGGAATGAAAGTCCTTATTTGGAAAACAGTTCTCTGGTCAGGGACATAACTTCCTCCAGTGAGATGAAGACAGGAAGGGGGGGGGGGGGAGGGTTGAACACGTTTGAAACATGAGGGAAAGAAATTACATCTGAACAAACAGCTCTTATTTGTCCTTCATTTTGCAGTCATAACTTTAAAAACCATCATATATCATTCCTGATATAAACTATTTAAGGAAAATAAGCAGTATTGTGACATACCCATACATACATATGCATAATGCGTATAAAAACAAACAAACAGTATAAGGAATATAGGAAAGAGAAACATTTCAGTGATTCTAATAAAAAGAATTAGCCTAATTTGAAAAATAGGAATTTTACCCTAATCTATCACACTTTTTTCATCAGAAATTCCGTTTGTGTGTACGCGGCATTAGCGTGGATGTTTTCCTCAGGCTTCCAAAAGTTCTCCTCAGGCTCATATACCTTTCATTTAATCAAAAATTGGATTAGATTAGATTAGAAGCTTCTACTTCAAATTCTTCCTCTCCATCCACTATTACAGGATCAGGAGGATCCAAATTCCGGTCAGGAAAAGGGTTTGGGACAGAAGGCTTTAACAGAGAAACATGAAAGACAGGATGAATCCGGAAGTTCAAGCTCATAAACTACCTCGTTGATCTTCCTCTGTGAAAGGTCCACACTCACCAGATGTGTTGGACCTCCTTACCTTATAGCAAGAGGAGTCTACTCTGCTTGTTGGTCATATCCCAATACGATATCCTCTGCTTGCTCCCTCTATGGTGGATTACCTCCAATGACGGCTCCGGGGCTCCAGGGGAAAAATGTGCAGTATATGAAAAAATAAAACTTCTCATGGAGTAAAATCCTCAGATGATTTATTAAAAAGCAGCAACATACATAATAAAAAAAATGGTATTGCTAAAACTGTGAATATGAGAGAACTGGACATCACAAAAGATAACAGTCCTGCTTGTGTGTGAGTAATGGTCACGGCTTGCGTTCTACTAATCAGGGCCGGTAGCGACATGTGGGAGGAGGATCGTCTTGACGTCTTGTAACATCTTCAAAAGCAGGGCGTTATCAGAGAACTGCCTCTCCAGAAAGGAAGAAATGGGAACAGGCAGAGGTATAGATGTTGGCGTTGGAGTCACAAGGGGCAAAACCGCACTTGATGCCACAACAGTAGCTAATGATTGATTGGAATCAGTCCAAGCTCGCAATATGGGGTCAGAGCAAGTAGGTATACCCGCAGAAAGATATCTTTTAAAATAGTCTATTAAAGAAATAAAGGAATTCACCCAATGTAACAATGAACGCAATTGAGCAGACTCACCACTCACCACCATTATCTATCTGTGCCACAGGTGTCGAGGGTATAAGTGGCTCCACAGACTTGCGTAGCTCCTCCAACTCTGGTATCAAAAGCAACACTGCATCTGGTAAAATAATAAAAGGACAAGAAATAGCTAACACATCATTACTTTCATTTGACAATGATGCGGACTGTGGATTAAATATACTTGCATCATTAGATTGATTCGCTTCTGGTAGGAAAGGGTTAACTTGTTTAGCATTCTCACCAATCTGTGAAGGGGGTGGAAACGGCACAGAAGGTAGAAATGCAGGGAAAGGGAAAGGGAACATATCATTTGTAGACATGAATGCCAAGTTACCCACAGTCTCAACAGCAGACATTGCAGAGATTGAGCGCAGGGAAGGAACTAAATGAGCGCTTTTACCTTTCCTTTTTTTAGATTCTGGAGGTCCCCGGGATTCAATCCAAGCATGGATTATTAACAAGCTTACTGTTGCTATGTGATCTTAGTTTTTGCCATTAGGGTGTAATAACACTTTAAAGCAGAACTACGCCCAATGATTTCAGGGTTTCAAAAAAACGGTTACATTTCATTCATGCCAGGAATGTAAGGTTAGTTTACACTTGCTTCAAAACATGGCTTTGGACACGCACTCTCTGAATGCCAGTCAAAGCTCCTGTCACTAAATAAAATGGTTAGCTTACAAAAGACTGTTTACACCTTACTTTTGCTAGGTGCTTCGGTGGGCTTCAATGAGGCTTCAACAAGGCTTTGGTGGAGCTTCGCTAAGGCTTTGGTGAGACTTTGATGAGGCTTCGCTGGGACTTCAGTGGAGTTTTAAGCAAGCTTTGCTATAGACTTCTATGGAGGCTTTGAACATGCTTTGAAGCATAACTAAAGCAACACGGGATATCATTTTTGAAGCAAAGCAAAAGCAAGATGTAAACAGGACTGTAAGATACCCATTTTATTTAGTGACAGGAGCTTTGACTAGCGCTCAGAGAGATTTAACAAAGCGTGTCCGAAGCCTTGTTTTGAAGCAAGTGTAAACTACCCCTTATTTGTGTGTTGAAGTCGAGGCAAGTGTAAATGAGCCCTAAGGGCCCTTTCACACGTGCGGACCTTATGTCCGCATTTTCATCCGTCCGTTGCGGATGAAAATGGGACATACATTGGTCCCTATGTGATTACGGGTGTCAGCGGATGACCATCTGCTGACACCCCGTAATCGTCCGCCTCCGCAAAGATCCGCATTTGCGGAAGGAAGAAAATCCTATTTTTCTTCCGTCTGCCGGATCGGATGAACACTGACATACGGTCCATGTTCATCCGATCCCCCATAGGGGAGAGCGGAGGAAAGACTGGGCGGTCCCTGCACAATGTGCGGGGACTGCCCTGTCAGCTGCCAGCTCAGCTGGGATTTTACGGAGGATCCCCGCTGAGCTTTTGCGGACACACGGAGCGGATCATTACTGATCCGCCCGTGTGAAAGGGCCCTAACTGTCATATTGGTTGTGCTCTCAACCCAGCTGTCAAACAATCAAATGGCTGATGTCATAACTGATCACATGTGCAGCAGCATCATGGCAGTTGCCGATCTCACAGAGGCCAAGATGGCAGCTTCTTTGGGTGAAAAGAATAGGAGGGTTTCGTTCCGATTTACAGTAAGGCTTGGTTCTCACTGCCAAGACTTGGGGTCTCACAAGTTGTAAAATCCCATGCTAGTCAATAAGAGCCGTCTTAATTAGCATTACTGAAGTTGTCCAACTTTAGAAAAGATTCCTGTACTACTGTAAGGCAACTTCTATCAGAATTGTGCCCATAGACTTTAATGGAAGTTGCCTCCAAGTTGGATCCTCATCTTAAGCGCTTGCCGACCGTATACTGTGTGTGTGTGTGTGTGTGTGTGTGTGTGTGTGTGTGTGTGTGTGTGTGTATATATATATATTATATTATATATAGTGGCAAGGCGCACTCCTGTGCAGAATCACTTGCCTGTATGTGATCCTACACCTCCGGGTCTGGGGCACGCAAGCTCATTTGGGACAGAAGCATAATGGCAGTCTGCCTATGTAAACAAGGCAGACTGCCGTTCTGTCAGTAGGGAAGGTAGTGATCTGGTGTTTCTGCAAAGCAGGAACAAAGATCTCTGCCTTCCCATAGTAAAAGCACCTCCCACACAGTAACCAAGCACATTTTAGGCACACATTTAAACCTTTGATCGCCCCTGATGTTAACCCCTTCCCTGCCAGTGTCATTAGTAGTACAGTGACAGTGCATATTGTAAGCACTGACCACTGTATTACTGTCGCTGGCCCCCAAAAAGTGTTCACGGCAATGTTCCAGCCTCGTTGATTGCTGCCATTACTAGCAAAAAAATAAATCCATAAATATATCCCATAGCTTGTAGACACTATAACGTTTGTGAAAACCAATCAATATACACTTTTTTTTTAACCAAAAATATACAGCAGAATACATATTGGCCTGAATTGATAAAGAAATTCGATTTTTTTTTTTAAATTTCAAAATTGTTGGCATTTTTTTGTTTATAGCACAGGAAGAAAAATGCTGACTATGACCCTAAAAACACCATCCCTACAGTCAAGGATGGAGGTGGAAACATGATGCTTTGGAGCAGTTTCTCTGCTAAAAGGTACAGGCTGACTTTGCCACATTGAGGAGCCAATAGACGGGACCACGTATTGTAAAATCTAGGATGAGAACCTTCTTCATTCAGCCAGAACACTGAAGATGTGGATGAGTTTTTCAGCATGACAATGACCTAAAACATACTGCCAAGGCAACAAAGGAGTGGCTCAAGAAGAAGCATATTAAGGAGTGGCCTAGTCAGTCTCCAGACCTTAATCCTATAGAAAGTTTATAGAGGAAGCTAAAAACTTTGAGTTGCCAAAAGACAGCCAAGAAACCTTAAGGATTTAAAGAAGATCTGTAAAGAAGAGTGGACCAAAATCCCTCCTGAGATGCGGGCAAACCTGGTAACCAACCTGGCCCAGATTGGCCATAGGGCAAACCGGGCACATGCCAGGTGGGACGCGGCTGCTGGGGCCGCCAGGCTGCTCTTTGAGCCTGTGCCACTCATTCAGCCTCTCCGTGACCACAAGGGCTGCCAGTTAAGCTCAGCCATGGGCGCCGCGGGGAGGAGCTAGTTGAGCCGCCCCATATTGGGCCCAATTAGCCATTTTCCCTCCGCGGTGTTAGGTCGTTGGTGTTGCAAGGTCTCAGGTGTGAATGGGGATCAGGTTTGTTTAATTTGGTGTTATCGCTCTCACACTGGTCACTGGAAGTTCAACATGCCATCTCCTGGCAAATATCTGAAAAAAAAATAATTGTTGCTCTACATAAAGATGGCCTAGGCTATAAAAAGATTGCCAAAGACCCTGAAACTGAGCTGTAGCACTTTGGCCAAGGCCATACATCTGTTTAACAGGACAGGTTCCACTCAGAACAGGCCTCGCCATGGTCGACCAAAGAAGTTGAGTGCACATGATCAGTGTCATTCCCAGAGGTTGTCTTTTGGAAATAAACATATGAGTGCTGTCAGCATTGCTGTAGAGGTTAAAGGGGTGGAGGGTCAGCCTGTCAGTGCTCAGACCATATACCGCACATGGCATCAAATTGGTCTGTATGACTGTTGTCTCAGAATGAAGCCTCTTCTAAAGATGATGCACAAGAAAGCCCACAAACAGTTTGCTGAAGGCAAGCAGACTAAGAAGATGAATTACTGGAACCATATCCTGTGGTCTGATAAAACCAAGATAAACTTATTTGGTTCAGATGATGTCAAGCGTGTGTGTCAGCAACCAGGGGAGGAGTACAAAGACAAGTGTGTCTTGCCTACAGTCAAGCATGGTGGTGAGAGTGTCATGGTCTGGGGCTGCATGAGTGCTGCCGGCACTGGGGAGCTACAGTTCATTGAGGGAACCATTAATGCCAACATGTACTGTGACATACTGAAGCAGAGCATGATCTCCTCCTCCCATCGGAGACTGGGCTGCAGGGCAGTATTCCAACATGATAACGACCCCAAACACAACTCCAAGAGGACCACTGCCTTGCTAAAGAAGCTGAGGGTAAAGGTGATGGACTGGCCGAGCATGTCTACAGACCTAAACCCTATGGAGCATCTGTGGGGCATCCTCAAACAAAAGGTTGAGGAACGCAAGGTCTCCAACATTCACTAGCTCCGTGATTTTGTCGTGGAGGAGTGGAAGGGGACTCCAGTGGCAACCTGTGAAGCTCTGGTGAACTCCATGCTCAAGAGGGTTAAGGCAGTGCTGAAAAATAATGGTGGCCAGACAAAATATTTACACTTTTGGCCCAATTTGAACATTTTCACTTAGGGGTGTACTCACTTTTGTTGCCAGCGGTTTAGCCATTAATGGCTGTGTGTTGAGTTATTTTGCCACATGAAAAGATATAAAATATTTACAAAAATGTGAGGGGTGTGCTCACTTTTGTGAGATACTGTATTCCCGCGATCGGCAGCTACAGAGCCAGGGACGTGGATCTCTGTGTGTAAACACAGAGATCCACGTCCCTTCAG
This sequence comes from Rana temporaria, assembly GCF_905171775.1. Lineage (NCBI taxonomy): Eukaryota > Metazoa > Chordata > Amphibia > Anura > Ranidae > Rana > Rana temporaria. The sequence goes on from NC_053498.1 coordinate 82,058,889, forward strand.
GGAGAGGAGACCGATGGTGTGTCCCTTGTACATAGGGACACAGATCGGTCACCTCCCCCAGTCAGTCCCCTTCCCCCACAGTTAGCGTCGCTCCCTAGGGAAAACATTTAACTCCTTGATCACCCCTTAGTGTTAACCCCTTCCCTGCCAGTCACATTTATACAGTAATCAGTGCATATTTATAGCACTGTTCGCTGTATAAATGCGAATGGTCCCAAAATAGTGTCAAAAGTGTCTGATCTGTCCGCCACAATATCGCAGATAACCGCCATTACTAGTAAAAAAAAAAAAAAAATCACAAATCACGATTTGTTTTAATTGGGATATTTATTATAGCAAAACGCAAAAAAAATTGTGTTTTTTTCAAACTTGTCAGGTTTTTTTTGTTTATAGCGCAAAAAATAAAAACCACAGAGATGATCAAATACCACCAAAAGAAAGCTCCATTTGTGGGAAAAAAAGGACATCAATTTTGTTTGGGAGCCACGTCGCACGACCGCGCAATTGTCATTCAAAGCGTGACAGTGCTAAAAGCTGAAAATTGGCCTGGGCAGGAAGGGGGTGAAAATACCTGGTATTGAAGTGGTTAAGGACTGGATAGAGTGAATGTTTATTAAAAAAAAAATAAAAAAAACGTATAAAATAATTTTCATTCATGGAGATTTTAACATTGATTTGCTTAATCCAAATAACAATTTACCAAAGACAGGTGTGCCTACAATGGTCGGTTTTTATTTATTTATATAAAATCTTTATGCCAAAAGCTTTTGTAAATGCTTTAAAAGTGTTAGCTGTATTTTGCCTTAAAGCGGGGGTTCACCCTTAGAGGGCACTTTTTCCCCTTAGATTCCTGCTCGTTTTCTCTAGGGGAATTGGCTATTTGTTTTAAAATATGAGCAGTACTTACCCGTTTACGAGATGCATCCTCTCCGTCGCTTCCGGGTATGGGCTGCGGGAATGGGCGTTCCTTCTTGATTGACAGTCTTCCGAGAGGCTTCCGACGGTCGCATCGATCGCGTCACGGTTTTCCGAAAGAAGCCGAACGTCGGTGCGCAGGCGCAGTATAGAGCCGCACCGACGTTCGGCTTCTTTCGGCTACGAGTGACGCGATGGATGCGACCTTCGGAAGCCTCTCGGAAGACTGTCAATCAAGAAGGAACGCCCGCTCCCGAAGACCCATACCCGGAAGCGACGGAAGAAGATGCATCTCGAAAACGGGTAAGTACTGCTCATATTTTAATACAAATAGCCGATTCCCCTAGACCGAACGAGCAGGAATCTAAGGGGAGAAAAAAATAAATTTAATAAATGGGTGAACTCCCGCTTTAAGTTTGTTGGTGTATATAAATCTGCTAGTCCATCTAAAACTCCCCTCCCCCCCAGATTAGCAATGCTGTTGTCCAAAGAAGTTTCTGTGCTTATTTATTAGTGCTCTTCAATATAAGAGGTGTGCTACTGGCCAGATCACAGGTGAAAACAGAGGTAAAAGCCCAAAAAAGCAAAAGAAATGCAGTCACCAGATCTAATGATTGGTAATCTGCAATATAATACATTTTTGGATTGGGGTTTAATACAGCATTAAGAACAAGATTTACTACTACGCTAAACATACTAGGAAAGAATGGTTAGCAGCACACATTTATTCTGTAGACAACATCTGACACCTAGTGGTAACAATGTAAAGTGCAAAAATGCACTAACTTTTTTTTTAATAGATACATTTTCTTAAGAAAAAAAATAACTAGTTTATTTTTAGTTTGCAAACCCAATGAAGAAACAAACTCAACAGAACACCCCTTCTCTGCAGTAGGACACATCAACCATTTATTTAAGTAATTGATACATTTGTAATGGCATGATAGCATGTTTGAAGGAGAAATGTTATTTATACAAATAACATACCCGTATTTGCCGACGTATAAGGCGACCGGGTGTATAAGCCAGCATGGCCCAAACCAACTAAAAGTTAGAACCGGTGTATAAGACGACCCCCGATTTTTGAGGGATGGTTTTAAGTATAAAAAGTTGTCTTATACCCCGGAAAATACGGTACTTTTGGAATCATTTTAACAAGTTGACCCCACGTGCTGTCATAGGGAGCATATCACATAACAATACACCTATAAAGAAGAACTCCTCTTTAAGCCACAAGATATGTGCTTCGCGTGGCCAAATCAGTTTTACGTTTACATGTTTCATTTTTGGCCCAATAGCCTTCTTAACCTCTTCCATACCGGGCAGTTATACACACTTCCATACCAGGCCTATTCTGGCACTTCTCTCCTACATGTACAAATCATAATTTTTTTGCTAGAAAATTACGCAGAACCCCCAAACATTATATATGTTTTTTTAGCAGACACCCTAGGGAATAAAACGACGGTCATTGAAACCTTTTATCTTGCACGGTATTTGCGCAATAATTTTTCAAACGCCTTTTTTTGGGAAAAAAATTGTTTCATGAATTAAAAAAATTTAAAAACAGTAAAGTTAGCCCAATTTTTTTGTAAAATATGAAATATGATGTTACACCGAGTAAATAGATACCTAACATGTCACGCTTTAAAATTGCGCACACTCATGGAATGGCGCCAAACTTCGGTACTTAAAAATCTCCATAGGCAACGATTTGAAATTTTTTACAGGTTACCAGTTTAGATTTACAGAGGAGATCTAGTGCTAGAATTGTTGCTGGCACTCTAACGCACGCGGCGATACCTCACATATGTGGTTTAAACGGCGTTTACATATGTCGGCGGGACTTGCGTGTGCGTTCGCTTCTGCGCGCAAGCTACCGGGGACAGGGGCGTTAAAAAAATTAATTTTTATTTCTTTTTTTTTTTTATATATTTATTTCTTTTTTTACACTTTTTTTTTTAATTTTTTTATCACTTTTATTCCTATTACAAGGAATGTAAACATCCCTTGTAATAGGAATGTGTGTGACAGGTACTCTTTATGGAGAGATGCGGGGTCAATAAGACCCCACATCTCTCCTCCAGGCTGGAAAGCATGAAATCGGTGAAAAAAAATTCACCGATCTCATGCTTGTGGTTGCTTAGCAGCCGCAATCGCGGCTTTGTTTACTTACGGGGACCCGGGCGTGACGTCATCACATCGCGCCCGGGTCCTCCGACGGTCATAGAGATGACTGGTGACCATCTGGTCACCAGTCATCTCTATGCTTCCTGCGAGCGCCGGACGATTCGTTCTCCGGGCCCCCGATGGCACGGGAGAGCCCGGAGAAGCACCGGATGGCGGCGGGAGGGGGGGGGATGTCCCCTCCCGCCGCCTGTAAGAACGATCTAGCGGCGGAACCGCCGCTATGATCGTTCTTACGTTGTGCAGAATCGCCGGCAGTTTAGAAGGATATCTGAATGATGCCTCTAGCTGCAGGCATCATTCAGATAACCACCCAGAAAGCCCAGGACGTCACATGACGTCCACTCTGAACGGCAGAAGTTCTTTGTGGACGTCATTTTACTATGGGCCGGTAGGGAAGTGGTTAAAAGAGACTTCATCCGTAACTAAGTCACTCAAACAGACAATTTTTCATTTTCCTGATGGCTAGCACAGCTGGGAACTAACTAGCCAAAACAGGGGGAGGGATAATGCTACACACTCCTCAATTCTGACTAAAACAGTAACAGAAGCCAGGATGCCTCTGCCAAACTCAATTGTCATTAAAGGGGTTGTAAAGGAAAACAACATTTTTCATAATAAGCATCCTTTACCTGCAGACATTCCTCTTTTCACTTCCTCATTATTCGTTTTTGCTCAGAAGTTGCTCTATTTCTTCTCTGTTCTGTTCACTTCCTGCTTGTCTGATTTTACTCACCACCGTGATGGGAGGCTTTACTGAGGTGGTGAGTAATGTGCTCACCCCCCTCCTGGGAACTACATCTGTGCGGAGGACGCTCTCTACGTGTTAGAGACTTCAAGGAGGTGTGAATTACTGGGCGTGCCGCAATGCATACTGGGAAATGTAGTTCTTACATGAACAAACGATGCAAACCAGAAAGTGAATGAGAGAACAGAAACTAGAACGCCGGAGGCGATATAGATGAAGGAATATAATAGGAATTTACTTGTTTTTTAACAGAATCATTACACTATTCTGTCTGTCTACCTTGCAGACATTCATTTTAGGCAAAACATTTTTTTTCCTTTAGTGACCCTTTAAGCCATGAATATGAATATTTTGGTGCCCACGTAGCTGTCTTGCAGATAGATTCAGACACCTGGCCTGCTGCCACTCTCAAGGTCCAGATCCTTCTAGTGAAGAGTGCCGTGATTCTCCTGGCACAGCCAACCCTTTCAACTTGCAGGCCAAGGAGATGAGCTTACCAACCAAGAAGCAATAATCTTGCTGGAAGCCGTAAAATCAATCTGTTCTACCTGAAAATGACAAACAGATGCTCCGACCTGATGGCAGGAGTCGCCTTGATTAAATATTTAAAGCTTGGCACACATCCGATGGGCTAATTTCTTGAGTACTCCCCAAAAGAAACGTAGGAGGACAACCTCTTGTGTGGTATGGACTCTGAAGGTCAGTTCAGGCACAAATTCGAGCATTGGCATGAGCACTACCCTGTCTGGGAAGTACGCAAGTATGGGTTCTTTAAACCCCAAAGGCCACCAATGCTGATGTAATTGCCACCAGTAAAGCAGTTTTCAGTGAGAGGTACCACAGGGTGACTGAAGGCATCTGATGCAATAACGTCCAACAGCATTGGGATATCTCATTTTGGAAACAATTCGATGTTTTAACCAAATTGCATCTTAAAAAACTGTATAATTAAGTCTTGGATGCCCACGGTATGCCGGTGAAGGCAGAGATAGCCGAAATGCATATAACTACGCATAGAACTAAATCAAGCCACACCTGCAGGCATTTCAGAACAGGCTTCTGAAGAGTCCAGCCTAAAATCAAAAATGATGCAGGGAATTTATGCCATATTCTACTATAGGCACGCTTAGCGCTGTCCTTTGTTTTCGTAAAAGTATTCAAAATCTTCACAGAGCACTCAAAATTCAGACCCAGGCCATCAGCCTGAGCGTCGGATGCTGGATGAATGGGACTTGAGAAGATTTGATCTTACAGGCAGAGGGAGTCACTCCGTGACACTCATAAGGATGAGCAGAGGGTACCAGAACTGTCACCTTCCCTCGCCATAGCCTCAGCTGGAAGCTGAGAATCAGAGAGAGTAGCAGAAAGGCATAAGCTGTCTTGGAGATCAACTCTGCCCGTCAGCTTCTCCACCCCAATTGTTTTCAGATTCTAGGCCTTGGACTGGACTTCAGCAACTTGGTGTTGACTGGGAATGTAAGCGATCTACCTCTGGAAGAAAAAATACCAAGCTCTGTTAGTTCTTGAAAGACTTGCAGTAGTCTGGACCATTCATTGTGGCCAAGACTTGTCCTGGACAAGTAGTTTGCCTGAAGATTCTTCCGACCAGGCACATAGGCTGCATAGGTTCTAGAATTAGAGAAACCTCCTTCAGAAGTGAGACTGAGCCTTGTTTCCAGATGTAAGCCACAGTCATTGCGCTGTCCAACTTTACCAGGACAGGCTTACCCTGGATGAGGGTCTTGGATCCTTGAAAAAGACCATGGACCCTGAGCCCATTGCTGTTGAAGTAGGGCTCCCCTACACGTTGCTGGTGTTTGACTGCACTACCAGGTCATCAGAAGGGAATGACATTGCAGACGATTACCGGCGGCTCCCGCAGGCATGTGCGGGAGTGACGTCATCGCAGCTCCGGCCAATCACATCGCCGGAGCCGTGATACCCGGAAGTAAGCTCCGGGAGAAATGTTGGTGGCCGGAGGGGAAGACATGGACCACTGCGGGGGCTTCGATCTGAGGTAAGCTCTCTGGCATAAGTGAGCGTGGAAACTGACTCTTGAGTTTCAGTCTTTTTTTGTATTGTTTGAATATTTTCAGGAAAAGAAACAGCATACACATGCAAATGAAAAAGTCAAAGGGGGAACAATCCCAATTGATTATAATAACACATTTTGTATAAAAGGGGATATTATAAATTGTCAAAAGATTATCAGACATTACAGATACATCATGGTAAGGGGAGAAAAACAGAAAAAAAAGTTAACCATTAAAACAAAGGCAACGATAACTTGGGTAATATCTTATCTAATCCAATAGTGCAGCGCTCTAATAGATGAAGAAATGAATTCAAATAATGTGAAAAAAAATATATTCATCAATGAAGTTGAAGATATAGGACCTCCACCGAAGTTTCAGTGTGCAGACAAGGAAAAAACACACCACCGTGCAAATTATCCGCTTACCAGAGCAACATCATTATGGGCATGTAATCAAAACAACATGTAGGTCAGTGGCAGTCGCACTTTCAAAAGGATTTATGGGTGAAAAACGGTTCTCCACAGGCAGCATCAATGGTGAAATATCGTCCCAAATGTCACAAGGATCCAAAAGGTGTACATTGCGTTCATCAACAGATATATGACCAAAAAATGCAGAGAGGAAACGGCAATAGTGAAGCCCATAGGTAAAAGCAACATGCAATTTATTGTATGGTACTTACAAAAGCAGACAGGTAAACAGGCATCAAAAAAATATAAAAACTCAGCGGCTCATAGCGTACTTGTGTCGGTCAGCCTAACATGTTTCATCCTATGTGGATATCTTCAGAGGCCATACAATAAATTGCATGTTGCTTTTACCTACGGGCTTCACTATTGCCGTTTCATCTTTTCATTTTTTGGTCATATATCTGTTGATGAACGCAATGTACACCTTTGGATCCTTGTGACATTTGGGATGATATTTCACCATTGATGCTGCCTGTGGAGAACCGTTTTTCACCCATAAATCCTGTTGAATGTGCAACTGCCACTGACCTACATGTTATTTGATTACATGCCCATAATGATGTTGCTCTGGTAAGCAGATTATTTGCACGTGATGTGGTGCGTTTTCCTTGTCTGCACACTGAAACTTCGGTGGGAGGTCCTATATCTTCAACTTCATTGATGAATATATTTTTTTGAACTTTATATATAAAAAAAAAAAAAAAAATTACATTATTTGAATTTCTTCATTTATTAGAGCGCTGCACTATTGGATTATATTGTTTTTGTTTGCTTATCTACAAACTGTGCTAGCTGCTTTGCATTGGCACTATTGCATCTTAGTTAGCGCAGATATTTGTTCACTTTTATTTCACCAATATCTTATCTACTCGTTTGATCAAGAAATCTTACTCTTTAAGAACATGAACTCAGAGCTACTTGTGAAGTCTCCGAGCTATATTTGGAAGAATCCAATTTCCCCCATATGATGTCAAAATTGGCTAGGGAGTCTTCAATTACTGCCGTAAGGTGTTCCATCCTACGGATGTCTGCAAGGGCAACCAAAAATTGTGTAAAAGTAGGGGGGTATTAGCAAGCCAGCACTGAGGTATAGCCCGTTTAGCTGCCAATAAAATAAGCCATTAATTTCCTAAGGGGTTTAGGCGTCTTCGGAAGGGGTAAACCTAAGAGGAGGTGTATAGGATGGTGAGGTATGGGGATATCGAGGACTTTTTCCAGGAGGACATGAATCTGTGACCAATAAGGTGTGATCACAGAGCATTCCCAAAATGTGGTAATGAGTGCCCAAGGAAGAGCCACATCTCCAGAATTGTCTGGAGATTGTCAACCTCCATGCCACTAATAATGCCATTTCCGCATATAGGAATGAGTTTGCTCTGTGATAGGGGAAGTTGCGTGCAAAATCTTGTAAA